>NC_090732.1:51932039-51942039 GCF_036898095.1 Palaemon carinicauda | reverse complement strand
AACTTACATTTCTGTTCCCTATTCAAATCCTCTATTATCTTTTGAAATTGCTCCCATGATTCATTTACATAAATATGTCATCTGGAAATCTTGAAGTTTTTAAGTTATTCTCCATTGACATTAATTCTTACATTTTCCCAATCTAAATTCTTAAAAACTGCTACTAGGCGTGATGTAAATAGTTTAGGAGAAAATGGGTCGCCCTGTCTAACTCTTTTCTCAATCGGAATTTTCTCACTATCTTTATGTAGTTTTAGGATTTCTGCACTTCCTGTATTTAAGTGTTTTAACTTGAGATTCAACCATTTCTTGTCTTTGAAGGACTTTCATAACTGCTGAAATTTCTCATTAAAGATAATTTCTTGTGAGCTAAATTTCCTTTTAATTGTTCATAATAAGTTTGAAGCTGAAGTATTACATGAAAAAAAAAACCGCTAACATTTTATTATGAATCGTGGAAGGGGGGGGGGGGGGGAATTCACTTTCACATGTAATCCCTGTACTACAGTATTTGATTTAGTTCGCAGGCATTTACAATATTCATCTTCACTTGGGGCTGGTGATTTCCGAAATCTTCAATTTTAAATGGATTTGTACAGATTTAATACCCTCGTGGCATTAATCTCCTAAGAGTGTTTATTGCATGTTTTATAGTCCTAGTCTTCCTCGGAAGGCGATACCGAGATATTTGTCAGTAGTAACTATGTGAAAAATATTCAGTATTCTAGGATATATATTTTTTCTTTACTGTCCTTTATGTTATGTTTATTAATTTTCTTATTTATTATTGTTTTTATTTATTCAGTTTTATATATATATATATATATATATATATATATATATACACACACACACACATATATATATATATATATATATATATTATATATATATATATATATATATATATATATATATATATATATATATATATATATATAGTTAGCTCATGCAGGCTTTTTTTTGGGGGGGGGGGGAGTCTGCTATCTTTTTGGTCCCTGTTTTTTCTCGTCGTTCTTATAGACCCTTTTACAAATTTACGTTCAACTAATTCTCGAGCCTTTCAGTACCATTGATGATGCAGAGGAAGCATCACAAACCTTGCCTTTGATGAAAGAAGCATACTCAATTAAAGATTACTTATTCCTCATATTTGGGATTATACTACAAACTACAGTAAATTAGTATCCTTTGCACACGCCTGCTGTTATTTAAGGTTGTAAGTGAGAGTATGAGAAAGATGCTTATTTTTTTGTTCAAGGCTTTTTTTCTTCAAGAAAGAAGTTATCTTTCCCATTATTTCTGCTGTTAATCCTGATGAATGTTTTCGATACTCGACTCGTCTTTATCAATGTCTGGGAGTATACTTTCAAGGAGGACAAATTACAGCGAGATTTCCAAGTACATACCCTGCAATGGTTAGAAGGCTTAAACAGTGACCAGGGTGTTTATTTTACTTGTATAATTATTGAAAGGTGCCGGTTCTCATTAAAGACTTGTCCTGGCAAAACCAGTAGATACGCTACGATGGAGATGAACTATTACAATCTTTTCCTTTTCCTTTTCCTTTTGACTCGTAACCATCAACCCGCGACTGTATATGGGATCTTTTCCCCTTTCACTTCTGATTGTCAACGCCGATTTTATGCTGTCTTTATATAAATACGTCCTGGCATATCCGAAGAGTGTGAAGATCTGGGCTAATGTTTATGTTGCTCGTTTCCCATGTTTTTTCTAATAACCGGCTTCGCCTTTGAGACCTGTCAGTCTTTAAATAACTTTTCTGAAGATTTATCGTTCACGGTTTTTTCTTAGTTTTATCTTATAGTTTAACATTATATTCCTGTCACAATTTGGAATCTACTACAACTTTCTATTATTAGGGTTTTTGTGTTTCTCATTTATTTTATGAACAATGCAAAATTTTTATCATATGGAACATGTTTATTACATATCCCAAGGTTTTTATTTTCTTTTGAGAATTCTTTGTGAATTCATACACAAAGTTTGTATGGTTCCATATACTCTATGTGTCTTGGACAGTTCCCAGGATATAGACATCCTAGGAACTGTGCGAGACCCATTATCAGTAGACATTTATAAGTATAAAACGATAACGTGAAACGTTTACTGGGTTTATTGATATACATATGAGTGGAATGTACTGTATATTCATTTACACACACACATTATATATATATATATATATATATATATATATATATATATATATATATATATATATATATATATATATATATATATGTGTGTGTGTGTGTGTGCGTATGTCTGTGTATGTATGTATGTGTACACCGTTTAATTTGGCCTAGTATTAAACCTGGCACCGAAACCCCAACGTAGACGTTTAGTTTTTTTCTTACATCGCGGTTGTTTATAAAACATCATTGCTAAAGGCGAGTAATGAGTATGCATTAGGCCATATGTGGATTTTTATATACTTTTTCTGATATATATACATATATATATATATATATATATATATATATATATATATATATATATATATATATATATATATATATATATATATATATAAATTTTCATTCCCTAGGGAATATTTTCACTAAACAAAATTCAACTTTATTACTATAATGTTTACAAAATAAGTGGAGTAAATATATGTATATATACATACATACATATACCAGGGCACTTCCCCCAATTTTGGGGGGTAGCCGGCATCAACAAATGAAACAAAAATAAAAAAAGTAAAAGGGAACCTCTCCTCTCTACGTTCCTCCCAGCCTGACAAGGGACTCAACCAAGTTCAGCTGGTACTGCTAGGGTGCCACAGCCCACCCTCCCCCATTATCTTACACAGATGAAGGTTCATAATGCGGAATCCTCTACTGCTGCTACCTTCGCGGTCATCTAAGTCACCGGAGGAAGCAGCAGGGCCTACCGGAACTGCGTCACAATCGCTCGCCATTCATTCCTATTCCTAGCACGCTCTCTTGCCTCTCTGACATCTATCCTCCTATCACCCAGAGCTTTCTTCACTCTATCCATCCACCCAAACCTTGGCCTTCCTCTTGTACTTCTCCCATCAACTCTTGCATTCATCACCTTCTTTAGCAGACAGCCATTTTCCTTTCTCTCAGCATGGCCAAACCACCTCAGCACATTCATATCCACTCTAGCTGCTAACTAATTTCTTATACCCGTTCTCACCCTCACCACTTCGTTCCTAACCCTATCTACTCGAGATACACCAGCCATACTCCTTAGACACTTCATCTCAAACACATTCAATTTCCGTCTCTCCGTCGCTTTCATTCCCCACAACTCTGATCCATACATCACAGTTGGTACAATCACTTTCTCATATAGAACTCTCTTTACATTCATGCCCAACCCTCTATTTTTTACTACTCCCTTAACTGCCCCCAACACTTTGCAACCTTCATTCACTCTCTGACGTACATCTGCTTCCACTCCACCATTTGCTGCAACAACAGACCCCGGGTACTTAAACTGATCCACCTCCTCAAGTAACTCTCCATTCAACATGACATTCAACCTTGCACCACTTTCCCTTCTCGTACATCTCATAATTCTTACCCACATTAACTCTCAACTTCCTTCTTTCATACATCCTTCCAAATTCTGTCACTAATCGGCTAAGCTTCTCTTCCGTGTTTGCAAGCAGTACAGTATCATCCGCAAACAACAACTGATTTACCTTCCCTGTGGCCACGGAGGCATAAAAACAATTAGAATAGCGCCAACGTTATCCCTGCTTGTCGTAAGAGGCGACTAAAAGGGACGGGACGAGGGGGCTGGGAACCCCCTCTCCTGTATTTGCAATCCTGTGAGACATACGCATATATATATATATATATATAATATATATATATATATATATATATATATATATATATATATATATATATATATAGATCTACATTACAATTACAACTTAGTTTTGCCAAGCAAGACTTAAAACTACAAATAGTACTTTGAAACTTCTAATGTTACTAACTTACCAAAGGATCTTATATTTACAAGTGAGTGACAAGCACATATATGACAGGTTACTAACTTACTAAAAGACCCTTACTTTTAACTTACGACCTTTGATTCTGATGGTGAGTATACCCAGAGTGTGAGTCACTGCTATAGATTTCGATGAAGCAAGTGTGACTAATGATGAATATGCAGTGGAAGCTTGTGTGGCTTTGAAGGTCGATTTGAAGCAACAAACTTTTCTCAAGTGTCCACCTTTTCCCACACTTGTCTTTTGTAGAGTCCCTGGCAGGAAGACATGATCTCGGGTGAAGTTTTTATCCACAGAAGTAATACAGATGCACTGGATCCCCTGGTGCAGTGAGGTGCAACTGCAGTATTGGGTGAATCCATAGGACCCTCATCTTAGTCTGGTTTACTTGCAAATGCAGCCACAGGGTTGGAAAATGCAGTTGTAATGGACCCAACAGGAGCAGTATATGATTCAGCTTTCATTAGTGCTTGCTCTAGCAACCTGGCTTGTTGGGCTGCTGCTTCCAGTGTGAGGATTTTGGGTGACAAAGTCATAGGATTCTCGAGAAAGTTAGGTACGACTGAGCTTTAGTTTTGTCCAGCAGTGACTGATGTAAAGTGACATTCTTTGGCCTTGTTATTTGGAGAAAGTAGGAACTGATCGCTGGTTTCATCTGGCTTCTGATGCCTGATCCACAGATGTTAGTAAACTTTATATGGTGATTTAAGGTATGTTGTATTGAGCCAAGTCTTAGCCGCTTCGAATTTTTCGCAGTGTTGGGTAACATGTGGAGGAAAAGTACTTGAAATTTATCTGAGTTGTGGTCCTCGATTATAGTAAGGAGTGCCAAAATTTTTACCTGAATCTACCACTTCGTGCTGCTTAGTGGGGTGTTTCTGCGGTCAAGTAGTCCTCTCCATGCTGAGATTTTTTTAAATATATTGTGATGCCTTGTGGCGTTATAACCAACTGACAAAATTCACAAAAGCATCTGGAACAAAACAAAAGATAGACATCACTCTGTACATGATACAAATTTACAAATTTATCACAATGCATTATTTTTCAGGTTGATATGTACTAATATGTAACTCCACATAATGCATTATGATATTATTATCCTCATTTTAGGGTTTCGGTACTTGGCTTTGAAATTATCGTGAACTTAATAAGGGAGATTGTAGAAGTTATGATTCTGTATTTAAAAAAGTCTCTGACACTAATTCTTGGGAGTTTGATTTGTAGTTTTTATATATATTCTATAATAGATAAAAGAGAGTGTTATTTACATGATTTTATCGAGTTTCATCCCATGGAATTTCCTGTTGCGATATGTGTAAGTGGCAGTACCACATCTGCCGTTACTCGGGCAAGTGTTGAATATTAACACCTGTTCATACAGGTACAAATGCTTTAGCGCACGTGTGTCACTATTTATACCCATTACTTGCACTGTGTGCACACAAATTCCTAAAGCCCTTTTAGGCTCCTGTCAAGAATATTTTCCTCTAAACTGAAATATTGCTAGCTATGTAGATATTACATAATGAAACATTCAATGCATCACCTGTTTACATAATTGCATAAATTTCTGAGTGATTTCCGGAAGATGGCGGTTGACATTAGAGAAAAATTGTGCAGTTTCATGTAAACTACAATATATTGCAGTGTATTACTCGTTTTATCAAGAAAATAAGAAAACAAAAGACATTTCGCCCGGTTCTTATTTTCTCGAGCTGTTTCGGGTTTCAGGCACGTTGGTTATGTCGTATTCTTTGTGTGATGTGTGACAAAAATAATTTTGGTATATTTAGATTGTCTTGGTCTATTAATAATAGGTTAGAGTGATGTATTCTTTAAGCATTCTGTTCCTTTCGTATACAACACCTTGTATTCTTCGTATTTCAATTTTTATTATGATTGTCTCCCAGTTCAAATAAAGTGTTTCCGAAATTTGCTTATGAATTTATAAAACTTATTAATAAGTGACTGAAAAGTAGGAAAGAATATAATTCAAGAGATTTCTTTGAATAGATGTATTACATTATAAGTCTTTTCATTCTCTCAGAAGTAATTAAACCATAAATTCACTACAGAATGATTCTCTCTCTCTCTCTCTCTCTCTCTCTCTCTCTCTCTCTCTCTCTCTCTCTCTCTCTCTCCTCTCTCTCTCTGTTCAAGGGAATAAAGGAATTAAATAGGTTATATGTAGTACATTATATAAGAGCTCAGCTACTATAGTGAGTTTTGTGTTTCATCTAAACAGCGGATGAAAGTAGATAATTGTGACCAAAATATATGAACTATTACTGCTAGGTGAATCCTTAATTCTGAAAATTTTTTGCTGGTAAAAACTTAGTGGTATCATCTAAATTGTTGGCGTCGTCTTAATCTGTAGTGTCATCTTAATCTACGGCATTCAGCCCGTGTATAAAGTAATTTATAATAGTGTTAGAAATTACCATCATCAAACAAGAAGGCATAATACCGATCCGTATTAGATCCAAACTTCTCCCATTACATCAGTTACTACAATATATATTGAATAATTCTCTCTCTCTCATGGAAAAATGTATTTATAAGTGATAATATACAGGTAAATACGGATATACTGTACAAAATACTGGAGAAAATTGTTGAAAAATATGTACCGAAAAAAAAAACAATAAACAAAAGACGTGCATGCCAAGAGACAGAAGGATCTTATTTCAGAAAATTAAAAAGTGGAAGAAAAATCTTGCAAAAGAAAAAAATGTGTGGAAAATGAGGGAAATAAAATGTAAGATAGAAAATGCAGAACAAAAGATTATACAGTCGAAAGAAAATGAAAAAAAAGGACTTAGAAGAAAGGACACTTCAAAATATAAAAAGAAACCCCAAAGTACTTTACTCCTATGCAAAAAAGATGAATAAAAGGAGAATAGAAATAGGCCCTCTAAGAATTGAAGGACGGCTAACGAATGAAAAAAAGGAAATATGCAACATATTAGCAGAAAAATATAAGAGTGAGTTCACGCCAAGAATTGCGAATGAGAATAATGAAACAGAAATGAGAGAAGAAAATGTTGAATATCTAACGGATATAGATATTAATGAAGCAGATATTGTCACGGCTATAAACGAAATTAAAAATGGATCGGCAGCCGGACCAGATGGAGTTCCAGCGATTTTGTTAAAAAAAAACTGCAAACACTATCGCGAAGCCGCTTGCAATACTGCTAAGACAGAGTGTAGATATGAGCGAGATATATGTTAAACATAAATTAGCTTATATAACCCCTATCTTCAAAAGTGGATCAAGACTAGAGGCAAGCAATTATAGACCTGTTAGTCTAACATCACATATTATGAAAGTGTATGAGAGGGTAATAAAAAAGAAAATAATGAACCATTTGGTCAAAAATAATTTGTTTAATATGGGTCAACACGGTTTCGTACCTGGAAAAAGTACACAGACCCAACTGATAGCACACTATGAAAACATATACAATAATATGATAAATGAAAAAGACACAGATGTGATCTATCTAGATTTTGCAAAAGCCTTTGACAAGGTAGACCATAACATATTGGAGAAAAAAATGAGAAAGCATAATATTGTGGGAAAGATAGGAAAATGGGTAAAAGAATTCCTGCAAAACAGAAAACAGATAGTGGTTGCAAATGACGAGAAATCAGATGAAGCCCAGGTAATATCTGGTGTGCCCCAAGGTACGGTATTAGCTGCACTGCTATTTGTTATTATGATCTCAGACATAGACTGTGATGTTGAAAACTCCGTAGTGAGAAGTTTCGCCGATGACACAAGAATAAGTAGAGAAATTACTTGTGATGAAGATAGGAACTCACTACAAAGAGATCTAAACAAAATATATGAATGGGCGGAGATAAATAGGATGGTATTTAACTCCGATAAATTCGAATCAATAAATTATGGAACCAGAGAACGAATGGTGTATGCATACAAGGGACCTAATAATGAGACAATCACAAACAAGGAAGCTATTAAAGACCTTGGTGTAATTTTAAATAGGAATATGTTATGCAACATATGGGAATGGGAATGTTATTCAGACACTTTAAAACAAGAAAAGCTGAACACATGATTATGCTTTACAAAACTTATGTGCGTAGTACACTCGAATACTGCAATGTGATATGGTACCCACACTACCAAAAGGATATTGCGCAAATAGAGAGTGTACAAAGGTCCTATACTGCTAGAATAGAAGAAGTTAAGGACCTTGACTACTGGGAACGACTGCAATTTTCAAAACTATACAGTCTAGAAAGGAGAAGAGAACGCTACATGATAATACAAGCATGGAAGCAAATAGAAGGAATTGCTGAAAACATCATGGAAGCAAATAGAAGGAATTGCTGAAAACATCATGGAGCTTAAAGTATCAGAAAGAGCAAGCCGAGGTAGATTAATAGTGCCAAAAAGCATTCCAGGTAAACTGAGAAAGGCGCACAGGACATTAATCCACTACGCACCAGCATCGATAATGCAGCGACTATTTAATGTGCTGCCAGCTCATCTAAGAAACATATCAGGAGTGAGCGTAGATGTGTTTAAAAATCAGCTCGATAAATACCTAAGATGCATCCCAGACCATCCAAGACTGGAAGATGCAAAATACACCGGAAGATGTATTAGCAACTCTCTGGTGGATATACGAGGTGCCTCACACTGAGGGACCTGGGGGAACCCAAACAAAAAATAAGGCAATAAGGTAAGGTAAGGCTCTCTCTCTCTCTCTCTCTCTCTCTCTCTCTCTCTCTCTCTCTCTCTCTCTCTCTCTCTCTCTCTCTCTCTCTCTCTCTAGACACAAAGGGGAGATGATTTGAGACCCTTTTCCTGAAAGATCTATTGTACTCCTGTAAATTCACTTAAGCTGTGAATTATGTTGCTGGCAGTTAGTATAATATATTGGTCCCAGGCTGTTAGGCTCATCACAAGGAAATGTGTGTAAATAAAAATATTGGCGTACTGTATTCTGGAGTTACCGATATATATATATATATATATATATATATATATATATATATATATATATATATATATATATATATATATATATATACACATATACATATATATATACATATTTATATGTGTATATTATAGATATATATGCATATATTTATATATATATATATGTATATATATACATATATATGTATATGTATATACATATATATATATATATATATATATATATATATATATATATACACACACATATATATATATATATATATATATATATATATATATATATATATATATATATATATATATATATATGTATGTATGTATGTATATACATATACATACATATATATATATATATATATATATATATATATATATATATATATATATATATATATATATAACATATACATATATATACATACATACATACATACATACATTCATTAAACACACACGCACACGAGTGAATGAGTGTCTTTTTGGAATTTTATCTCCGGCTGCTGTGGAAAATCTTTAAGAACGGACAAGTTTTTATTACCATATATTTATTTGTTAACATGTACAGTATTTCAATATTAATGCTTTTTTGGTTTTTTAAAATAACACGTTAGTAATTTATTGCTGATGGATGATTAATTATTACGAGGGCTGTATCTATCTTATGCTTACCACTTGCCTCTTTTCATATTTATGATTACACCTTGCATGCAGTTATAAAAATTCATACTTCAACTCATTTCTTGTATTCACAAGCCAACACGAAAAATGTTGAGAAGTGGTTATTATCTGTTACCAGTTTTAGTAATTCTTTGTTGATAATGAAATGTTGAATAACAATCATGTAAGTTTAAAGTTTACCTGATGTCATGATATAGATTTATATTTTGTATTTTTATTTCACTGTTTAGTTCGTCTTAATGATGTAACTTTTCTTTTTCCATTACAGGTAAGTAACGTGTATGGGAATGAATCGTAAAGAATCATATATTGAGTGGAGT
>NC_090732.1:51922039-51927039 GCF_036898095.1 Palaemon carinicauda | reverse complement strand
TTTCAAAAAAAATGATAGGCGATTGTAATAGAGAAAGCATAAATATATGACTGAAAATGCTTATACAACAAATAAGGGTTATGGATGAACCCCTAGAGATTGTTAATAAATACATGTACTAAGGGTAGACAAAAAGTGTTTCCCTGGACATGAGACCGAAATCCAGTGAAGAAAAGCATGGGATGGAGAGCTTTGGTAAAAAAAAATGAGATTATCGAGACTAAAACGGGCATCATCATTTCTCTACCTCGCAGTTACACATGATTTATACCAATGCCAATCCCTTGAAAAAGAAAAATATTTAATCAGAAGGTCCTACCAGCATCAACTTATGCATCAGAAACTTGGAGTCTTACTAAAGCCTTAGAACATAAGTTAGTTACAGCTGAAAGAGATGTGTAAAGAATAATGGTGAAATTAACACTGAGAGATAGAAAAGGAGCAAACTCTGGTAGAGGATATTCTAACAACTTGAAAGAAGAAGAAAAGGACGTGGGAAGAACATGTAATTAGAATGACAGATGGTACATGTACAAAAGGAATATTCGAATGGGACCCTGTAGACTGCAAACGAAACAGGAGAAGAAAAAGAAGAGGATAGATTGACGATCCAAGAAAATATGTGGTATTGAGTGGCATGTAAAGACCATAAACAACCTAGGAAAGACTGATTATATATATATATATATATATATATATATATATATATATATATATATATATATATATATATATATATATTTAAAGCGAGAGAGAGAGAGAGAGAGAGAGAGAGAGAGAGAGAGAGAGAGAGAGAGAGAGAGAGAGAGAGAGAGAGATGGTATTTAGTAATATTTTCCCGCTTATTCAATATATATATATATATATATATATATATTATATATATATTATATATATATATTATATGTATATAATATATGTACTGTATATTTCACCTGTTGCTAGTCCATTGCAGGACGAAGGCCTCAGACAAGTCCTTCCACTCCCGTCTGTTTATGATCTTTCTATGCCATTAACATCCGCAAATTTTCTTAGGTCGTCAATCCATCGTCTTCTCTTCCTTCTCCTGCTTCTTCTTGTAATATAGGCTATACAGTAGGTACCCATTCTGGTATTCTTAATATCCATCTATTATTAGTTGTTCTCTTACATGTCCTGCCCATGTCGATTTCTTTTTATTACAAGTTGTATAATATCTTCTACTTAAGTTTGCTCTAGTATCCATATTATTATTATTATTATTATTATTATTATTATTATTATTATTATTACTTGCTAAGCTACAACCCTAGTTGGAAAAGCAGGATGCTATAAGCCCAGGGGCCCCAACAGGGAAAATAGCCCAGTGAGGAAAGGAAAAAAGGAAAAGTGAAATATCTTAAGAACAGTGACAATACTAAAATAAATATTGCCCATATAAACTATGAAAACTTTAACAAAACAAGAGGAAGAGGAATTATATAGAATAGTGCGCCCGAGTGTACCCTCAAGCAAGAGAACTCTAAACCAAGACAGTGGAAGACCATGGTACAGAGGTTATGGCACTGCCCAAGACTAGAGAACAGTGGTTTGATTTTGGAGTGTCCTTCTCCTAGAAGAGCTGCTTGCCATAGCGAAAGTCTCTCCTCTACCCTTGCCAAGAGGATAGTAGCCACTAAACAATTAAAGTACAGTAGTTAACCCCTTGGGTGAAGAAGAATTGTTTGGTAATCTCAGTGTTGTCAGCTGTAAAGAATAGGCCAGACTATTTGGTGTATTTATAGGCAAGGGGAAAGTGAACCGTAACCAGAGAGAAGGATCCAATGTAATACTGTCTGGCCAGTCAAAGGACCCCATAACTCTCTAGCGGTAGTATGTTGCTCTTGTTCTGTCTGTAAGTGTTTTTCCTATCATTAATCTTTCCATAGCCATTGAGTTGCAACTAGCTTTGTGTGTGTGTGTATATATATATATATATATATATATATATATATATATATATATATATATATATATATATATATATATATATATGCGCGCGTATGTGTGTATATATGAGAGAGAAAGATACAAAATGTTGTTGACACTAAAGATTTAGTAGTGAAGGGTGGTTACGCACCAGCGAGATGATTGAAATATTTTCCCTATACCATGGAATTGATGGAAGCATTTATTTGGTAAATATTAGATAATGGTGATGACTCCATTGATGCTGTTGTAATTTTTTGCTTTTTTTTTTTCGTAATAATAACCATATCCAGAAAATAACATATATGATATCAATGGAGAAGAAAATTAAGAGTTTTCTTGGAGACTTTCTCCTAGCCCTTTTTCTAAATATTTTGGATGAAAAAACTCTTTAACCATTTTTTTTTTTAATTTCTTCAATACTCGTATTTACTGTATATATAGTCATATTGCACAAACAGTTGATACTGTCCACATTGGCAAGAGAACCGGCGTATTTGCCTTGGCGTAGGGTTTCATGAATTTAGATATTTTGTGAGAAGTTGAATGTGGCTGGTGAAAAATATCGTGTAAAAAAACATTCAGTGGTAATTTCATCACAGAGTATTATGCGTGTGGCTTCTTAGAAAGTGTTGGGAGATAAGGTTTTTTGGTGATGTTTTAGCTATAGTTATTTGAATATAATAGAACATCGGAATGCACCGAAAAGAAAAGAAGGCTTAGGTTTATAGATTGAGCAATAGAGCAATAAGAATTAGTTTCAGGTTAACACTTTGGATACAGTCCATTAGGGATATTGACGGCAGCCGTGTGCCAAGTGGTCGGGGAAGAGGCTTTTCTCACAGTTAGCAGCTATCGAAGGCAACATAAGTTGTAGTGCACTCGCTGACAGTGCTGACACCTCTCCTTTTAGTCTAGTTCATAAGTTTATTGAAAGCTCAGTCTCGTGAAGTGAAGAACCTGACAGTTCACTTCCAGTCAACATTGTAATATATTGAGAGATGATTCGTTTGTTACTTGAATTCTAGCCTGATCACTGAATTATTTTAAGGATCTACCGTGCTAAAAGCCAAGCGAACACACGCTATGCCTTTTGTATTTGTTTTACCTGTTAGCTATCGACGGTTGAGTAAATTTTGTGTTATGTAGATATGTATTCATGTATTTTAGGTATAATTCATTTCGGTAGTACGATGTGATAATGTAAGTGATTTTCTTGCACACTTTACTTTTGAATAGTTCGTTGTTCTTACAATTAGCATAATCACTTACACTTTTATTTGTAGTGACGTATTAAATAAGGATTTGTTTATTCCTCTCGTGTTTGGTTCTATTTTCCTTTGCGTAAGTACTGTGGTTGTATTCTCGTTATTTGCTTGTCTTAGATTAGTGGCACTGAACAAAACAAGTAGTCGAATCTTTTTCCATCATCAATTTTGATCAATATATACAAATATTGGTGGGAAAGAGGCAGGATTTTTATTTTTCTAATTCTAACTCTAAGGAATGTCATGGCTGGCTTGTTAAGGGGGAAATAAATACTTATTGGTCTTATTGGAGGTAATGCATTTTTTAATGGCCTGAGGTTAATTTATAGCTCGTTTACTCTCCGTTTAAAGAATGTCCGTGTTAATTAACAGCCATTTATCTGGTAGCATTATATATATACGAAAATTGGTGTTTGTTTTACTATTGGTTTTCTTTCTAATTGTTTATTTATGTGACGTTTCTCACAATTTTCAGACTTCAATTGTTTAATTAGATTATTTGTTCTTTTGAAAGTTTAGGCAGTATCTTCACGTGGAGTATTATTGCATTTAATCCTTCCTGCCTAATCACGATGATGGTTAACTATCCAATATCAATCTGGGTATCATTCGTGAGTTAACACAAATTCATTTATGGCAAATTTGGGTAAGAGTTTGCTAGCTTAGTAAGCAATTTTATTAGCTCAATAATAAGAAAGTTAATAACTTTGGCTTCGTATTGTGCAAAATTAGATTATATGTGCTTTACATTAGTTTTGAACTTATATTTATTTACGTATTTTTGTATATCATGACATTTATTTCGTATCAGGCCTTCGTCTCGCCGTTCTCAATATTTGAACATAAAATTCGTCCCATATATAATTTGTTGTGTTTTTCGTCGTTGGACCTTCAGTTAACTTGTGAACTCGAATTACTAAATTTAATTGGTTAATTTGCAAGAAAAAGGATGTCGTGAACATAATCTCTCTCTCTCTCTCTCTCTCTCTCTCTCTCTCTCTCTCTCTCTCTCTCTCTCTCTCTCTAAGGAAACCAGAAGAACCATGGCGCTCCACATCATAAAACCCACAAAAAGCGAGTGCTGGTGCTCGGGGCTTCCTGGACGCGGATGTAGGGAGAGTAATTTTCTTTTTTCTTTACTAAATTGGTTTTGTGTGAAGCGTCATACTGAACCTATTTTTGTTCCCTGTGACGTAGTATTAGTTTTTCTCCAATTTGTAAGTCATCATCATGCTACTTTGACTTGAATGATTTTATCATCAAGAGTGCAGGTGGGACTATTACATCTGTTATATTTTATGAGCGTAGTAAAGAAAAGTACACTTTAATCAGTATTGTCAGGTCATAATGGGACCAGAGAGAGAGAGAGAGAGAGAGAGAGAGAGAGAGAGAGAGAGAGAGAGAGAGAGAGAGAGAGAGAGAGTACCACTAAGAACCTAATGTTGACGTCGTAGAGATTTTCGATAGAGTTGGATCGGGAATAATGTTTGAGAGAACGAAGGAGAACGACCTGATTTAAGGGATTAAACGAGATGTTTGAAGATCGAAGCGGATTGGTAAGTGAATAAGAGCACAGAGAGAGAGAGAGAGAGAGAGAGAGAGAGAGAGAGAGAGCTGGTTCCTCCAACTTCAATTTGAGTGTGTGCGAAGTAGATCTAGGTCATTATTTCGGTTGAAGAAGAATAAAAGAGAAAGAGAATAGTTTTACTGTCTAGTCAGCATACAATTTAATTTCTAGTATTAATATCTTACTTTAAAAGCTTCAAAGGTCCTCTTTACTTGTAA
>NC_090732.1:51892039-51917039 GCF_036898095.1 Palaemon carinicauda | reverse complement strand
AAATTTAGGGAAAAAAATCTGATTAGTTTTTGACATGTTGAGTTCAAATAGAAAATTAATGATCCATAGTAATTGTGTCATCCGCCATAACACACATATTGGGTTCATCATGTAAATAAACATCATCTGAAGCATCTTCTGCCGCCTGCAGGGTTCTGTAAAATGTTTGCTTCCTGCAGAAATCAAGTCCTTCAACTTTCTGGGTGGAATTTTCCTTGGTCCCTGTTCAAGCTCTGGGAGAATCCAAATGGGTGGTCTTCCTTTTTCCCTTTTTCTTAAATCTAAGTGCTGCCGTGCAGGATTTCAAAAAAAAAAAAAAAGTATGTCCAGCACATAATCTGGCCAATTTCATTTTGATTGTATTCCATCTTCTTAATTTTCATCCAATTTACTTGTTGTTCGTTATTATATTTATGGTGATTCACCAGCGGTCCAGCAGACATATACAAACTTATAAAATTAATGAAATCTTCTGTTTGCATTTCAGTCACTTGTAACTTATTTTGTCTATGGATTGCTCTGAATTTTGTGCTCTAGTCCCGTGGCACCTCAATGTTTGTAGCTGATTTTCTATATTTTTCTATCAAAGCATGTACTGTGTCTGCTTCCATGTGTGTATGGCCAGGTTCTAAGAAAGAATGCGTTATTTTTATTCCCTTACTCCTGGAAACATGCATAAGCATGGCTGCAAATAAATATTTTGGCCACCTCAAGAGTCACTATATAGTCAAATGTCCTTAATGTCATCTGAGAGGCCATACAACCATTTCATTACACATGAACCTATTTCTTGGCCACCTCTTTTTGCAATCGTTTCATCCCACTTCATGCAGTGTGCTTTATTTCCATCCACACTTGTTTCAAAAATGGTTAAGTTATAAACAGCAAGTTGTCTCTTGTAGTAAACTATTCCTGTCTGCAACAGTGGACCAGGAAATATTTTCTGGAGGTCAAAGGAAGCAGTAACAATTCCTTTGTTTTTAAGGACAAACTCTTTATCAGCTCTCTTTTTATTGTAAGCCATCTCTGCTAGTTCATGATGTTTGGATTTTTCTCCTTCAATGCAGTTTTTATTATCCTCACTACCATTCATCAGGGATGCCTTAAAAGCGTCACATTTTTCACAAGTGTCCTGGGATGGGTGATGGAAGGACAGATTGAACCCTTCATTGAAGTTTCTTCTCTACATTGATTCTTTTTCTGGTGGTAAATTGTTTTCATGGCAGTATTTTTGGTAAAATCGATACATCTGAGCTGTTGTGAGATCTGGATTCAAATATTTTCTTTCTGAGTATGCTCTAGCATAATGACTCTTCCATGCCGGAAACTGGTTGATATGCTTCTTAATCATCTCTACAGATTTGGGGGATATTTTCTTCTGTTTTCTATGTTTTCCTCTTCCATCTGGTGGTAAATTGCCACTTTCAGACTGTCTCATCTTCTCTGTAACAATCCTAGCTCTCGTGAGCGTAATACCAAACGGTATTAGGCTAGAGCTTCATTCATGTTGCATCTTGACAATGTCTGATGTACTTTAACATACATTCACTGATATCACGCACATTATTACTGATTTTGATATTAAATAAATAGTAATTGCTTACAACCACGTTGGTAACAGAAATGATTTATAAAGTTATGTACGCATATAAATTGTTAAAATCGTTTGGTGCAAGAAAGGCTGAAGTTGACATTGGCCTCTCACGTGGCCCTCTATCGTTGTAGTAAATGAATATGACAAGGGCCAATCACGTCATTGGCCTTTCTAGCATGAATATTTTAATTTGTTACTTGACTTTGGCTAGAATAGAGCGCTTAGTGTAGCTCCCTGAACCCACGGATGACATTAGCCCTTATAGCACTAATAGAGAGGAAATTTTTTAGTTTAGTGATGGTCTTATCTTCAATCGGTCATTTTTTGACATTGGCCCTTCTTGTACTCAGCCCTAGAATTATACGTCCGTCGGATGTCGTTCATAAAGGGATTTACAGGGCTTAATTTTTCTAGGTCCGCTCTTCATTCGCTAGGATTGTAATTTGTAAATGAGTGCTTGCTGTTCAATGCGACTGAATTCACCTTAATGTTAGACAATTCGCACACATCGAAGTATACTGCAACATATTGGCTCAAGGTCAGTAATGTTATCTGTTTTATGAAATTACCACTATTTTATTTAGCTGCTGTCTGCCGTTATCGTACCTCTCTGTTAATCTAGAAAAAAAATGCACTGACCTCCCACGGAAAGGAAAAATGCTCAAACCAATCACTAGCAGAGGTTCCGACCGGAGTCTCCCGTCTACAACAACAATTGCAGAAAAACAAATCCCTTGAGTAAGTTTAATTTACGTTCATATCCACTGTCAATGCACCGTTTATGATTTCTTAATAAACCTGGGACAGAAGATTTCCATTGCTTTTGCAGTTCATTTCTCGATTCTGAATTTTTAGAAAATAAAAATTCTACCGAGACTTAAATTGAACTTCCCGTAGACCAGATATGCAGAAAAACTTGTTGCGTTGTGTTATCAGAATTGCTTTAGCATATTAAGTGTCTTCTAGAATATGTCTAGTCAAGCTGAATTATTGTAGTCCTAGTTGATTTCCTTGCCTTCTTTTATTGTCTCCATGTTTCTACAAAGTCTACCATAAAGACCAGATGTAGGTACAAACCTTGTCTTATCTGTCAATAGTCTTAAGTTTTCGTAATATTTGCATGTCAAGTATTATTACTGATTATTTTACATTTCGATTGCCTTGGTCTTTCAACAGTAATTGCATGGTCTATTACTCCGTACGTTCTCCCAAGTGGTTTTCACCATTAAAGAAGTTTTAACATAGCAGTTCATTATTTCAAAGTGAGAAAAGAAAGCTCTCCAGTACATCTTTTGCCCCAAGAGGTAAGGGATCGACACCTATGATTACCTGGCTGTTGGTGTGTAATTAGTCGGGGCAATTGTTAGTGTTAATTATGTTCTCGTGTGGAATTTATGGGGCCATTTCCAATGCGTTTTTCTTATTACGTTTCGTTGAAATAGCCTTTTAAGTAGTTACGGTGCGGCTAAACTTCTTGTAAAGTTTAATTAATTTCACCTGATCTATTTTTAAAGTAGTATGGACACATCGAGCTTTTTCAGTAATAATACACATACCTTTTTAAAATGCAGGCAGGCTATAATTATTAGAAGGGATTTCGTTCTTTCATACATGCCTTTTCATACTTGTAAGATTAAAAATCTCTCTCTCTCTCTCTCTCTCTCTCTCTCTCTCTCTCTCTCTCTCTCTCTCTCTCTCTCTCTCTCTCTCAGAAAAAAAACTAAGAAATCTTATTATGGACCTGTTCTGTTGCCGCTGTGGTCAACATGTGCCCCCTTCAAAATTAGGTTTTTACGAGGTACAATTACATTCGTGCCATTACAAGTACTGTATTTTTGGTTTTGACCCGGTAATTGAGACTGGTATCTCGTGTCTTTTATTGAAAGTAATTTAGTGGTTAGTAATCGGTCAACGCTCCTGTTTGTAAGGGTCAATTATCAGCTGTATCTTGTATAAAAGAAAAGTGCAGTTATAGGGGTTATAATACAGTATATATATATATATATATATATATATATATATATATATATATATATATATATATATATATATATATCTATATAATTTATATATATGTGTATATATATAATTTATATTTGTTCCGTAACCCAATACAAACCATTGCTATTTCCATGGGGTAACATTTGGCGGAGCTGAATGACGAGCCATTAAAATTAAACGAGGGTTAACTACCCCCTTGCTAATTAGCAGGGGGTAGGGAAGGGGTAGCTAGCTACCCCTTCCCCCCTCACACACTGTGAATAGCCCAATTCACTTTTGGCTCGGACAGTGATCGGACGTCTCCGTTCCTGTCCTCGCTTGGCCAGCCATTATTGTTGTTTTGTCTTTACTTAACTACTTACATTTCTTGTACTCATATATATATGTAACATATTTTATGTTTACGTATATATCTTAGTATGGAAATCAGTAAGTTTCCTTTTCAGTGTTCACGCTTGTGTGTGTATGTACGATATCTCCGTGTGGCCACCGGCAGTCAGGCCTCTAAGTAGTAGTTCATGGTTCACGATCTCCTGGAGCTCGTTCACCTTTACTACATTTACTATAATTATTACATAACTCCTCTATGCGGGTGGAGTTGCAACGCTGTGCTTTACAATTATTTTTTTATTACTTGTTATAAATCTAATTGTTTTTTGTTAACTTCAGTTTGTAGAACGTTTCCCTTCGGGGTTGTTCGTTCTTACTTTTAGTGAACTTTTTTTAATGGCATAGCGTAACTGTTTAATTCTGGTTTGTTACAGCTTTCGCTAGCGCCCTACCCCCCCACCTTCCCATGAGTATAGGTGAGGTGGAGGGCGCTTGCCCGTTATGTAATTCTTGGGTTTTTTCCCTCGGGTTCCTCTTCGGAGTCTTCCCAGGGGAATGAATGTTAACTAATTACTGTTCATTTTTTTCACAGTTAATGATTTGCTGTTCGTTTGCCTATGGGTCTACGAAGCAGAGCTGTCTTGTGGGTTGGATCTTCGTCAGGGGCGTGTCTCTCCTCCTGGAAGTCCTCCCGTGATATCGACAGCTCCTCAGTTCATCTTAGAACTCGCAGGAGGCTCGCCTCCTTGGGTGGGGACACTTCCCTTCCGAGGGAGGTTCCTTTCCCAGGTTTTGAGTTGTTTCTCTTTCGGGGGAAACTTCTCTTACCTTAATTTATATTGTGCAACTATGCTCTTGGGGCTGAGCGGTTGCATCTGCGGCTACGTTCAAGGGGCTGAGCAGCTGCAGGAGTGTTTCTTCCCCGTGGGGGAAGCTCTCCACAGAGATCCCTCTTCGGAGGCCTCTTGTTGCTGTTGTTGCTGAAGGCTCAGTCTCCTTCGGGGGGCAGTTGAGTCCTCCGGTCTCTCCTGCGAGTGTTTCTTCCCCGTGAGGAAAGTTCACCACAGAGACTCCTCTTCGGAGGCCTTCTGCTGCTGTTGTTGCGGAAGGCTCGGTCTCCTTCGGGGGGGCAGTGGAGTCCTACGGTCTCTCCTGCAAGTGTTTCTTCCCCGTGAGGGAAGTTTCACCACAGAGACTCCTCTTCAGAGGACGGATGACCCGTCTTCCTACCCAGAGGGCGCCTTCGCTTCGCCCTCTGCGCGAGAGAGGTCTTCCTTCTCCCTACAAGGGAGTTAGGAGGCGCCTCTTTGGATCTTCGTCTCCTCCCCTGTGGAGGATCCGTCTCGTCTGGAGAGGATCGTCACTGCAACTTCCTGCGGATCGTTCGCGATCCCCTACACCTACCAGACCTCCCTTCGCCGTTCCTGGCTGCTGACGTGCTTTGGGCGCCTACGCAGGGTTCCCCTGCGCGCCACCTGCTCGCTTGCGTGCAATGGAGCTCTAGCTCTCCTGCTCGCCAATGCTCGCCAGCGCTCACCTGGGCGCTCTTATCTTCCAGAGAAGTTACAGCGATCTCCTGCTCGCCAGCGCTCACCTGGGCGCTCTCCTGCTCTCCAGCGCTCACCGGGGCGCTCTCCTGCTCGCCAGTGCTTACCTGGGCGCTCGCCAGTGCTCACCTGGGCGCCCTCCTGCTCGCCAGCGCTCACCTGGGCGCTCTCCTGCTCGCCAGCGCTCACCTGGGCGCTCTCCTGCCCGCCAGCGCTCACCTGGGCGCCCTCCTGCTCGCCAGCGCTCACCTGGGCGCTCTCCTGCTCGCCAGCGCTCACCTGGGCGCTCTCCTGCTCGCCAGCGCTCACCTGGGCGCTCTCCTGCCCGCCAGCGCTCACCTGGGTGCTCTCCTCCTCGCCAGCGCTCACCTGGGCACTCTCCTGCTCGCCAGGACTCACCTGAGTGCTCTCCTGCTCACCTGGGCGCTCTCCTGCTCGCCAGCGCTCACCTGGGCGCCATCCTGCTCGCCAGCGCTCACCTGGGAGCTCTCCTGCTCGCCAGCACTCACCTGGGCACTCTCACCTTCCAGAGAAGTTGCAGCACGCTCCAATGCACCAGCGATCTCCTGCTCGCCAGCGTTCTCCAACGCGCCAGCGATCTCCTGCTCGCCAGCGCTCTCCAACGCCCCAGCGATCTCCTGCTCGCCAGCGCTCTCCAACGCGCCAGCGATCTCCTGCTTGCCAGCGCTCTCATCTTCTTGAGAAGTTGCAGCGCTCTCCAACGCCCCAGTAATCTCCTGCTCGCCAGCTCTCTCCTGGGCGCTCTCATCCTCCAGAGAAGTTGCAGCGCCTTCCTGATGCGCGCACTGCGCACCATCATTCTCCTGCGCTCAAGCACTCGCCCGCGCGCAAGCACTCATTTGTGCTTGTGCTTGTGCCTGATGCGCGCCCTGTGCGCCCACGCTCGCCTGGTCCTGATGAACGCAAGGGTTCTCCTTTGCCTTGCTTGCGCTCTCCTGATCGCCCATTGATGCCTGCGTGCCCTTCTATTGCTGAGCGCCTTCTTATTTTGGCGCAACCGCGCCCACGATCTTCTGCAGCTCGCCCTTCACGTCCGCATGCCTTGGTTCCTGCAGACCCTAAGAAGGGCGCTCGCTAAACGCGCTCTTCTGGCCGACGTTCTCCTGCGCTTCTGGACTTAGTCAAGAGTCTGAGCGCCCGCGCACCAGCGCTCCTGCGTGCCTACGCGCATTCACACATGCGCGCACATGTTCTTTCTTGAGTCCGTGCTCCTACGCGCCCACGCTCCCCAAGGAATCTCCTGTTCCTGTCCAGCCAACGCCCGCACGCCTGCGCGCCAGATGTCCCCAAGAAGACCTCCTGGGGATGGGAAACTTAGCTGCCATTCCACCAAGAGGAGAGCACAGCGAGTCAGAACATGCGTTCTGGCAGGTCCTTGGATTGATGAGGGAGCTCAACAAAATCAAGGACCCGGAGACAGCCCCTCGCGAGGGGAAAGACACTGTGCTTGACGAGGTCTTTGGTGTCCAGAAGCCCCCCAAGACTAGTGTGGCTTTGCCCTGGTCTAAAGGGGGGAAATGCGCCAGAGACAAGGTCAAAGCTCAACTCTCCGGTCTGGCCTCCTCAGGACGTTCTTCTGCCGGGTTCAAACTTCTCCCACCTCCTCTAGTCCAACAGAGGAGGTATTTCGAGATCGACGGGGAGTCTTGCATGTCTCTCCCACTCCATCATTCCATGGAAGAACTAGCAAAGGGAACTTCTTTCGAGAAGCTCTCTACCCGGCAGGTGACGTTTGCAGCGTCAGAGACCCAAAACCTGGGAAAAGTCGCGAAGAGTGCCATGCAGGCAACTTCGTGGCTTGATCTCTGGCTTGGTTCTCTGGGCATCCTATTGCGATCCGAGGATCTGTCCAAGGAGAGCAATAGGAAAGCTTTGGAGACCTTCCTCTTCTCAGGCTCTCGCTCTATTGAGTTTCTAGCCCACCAGGTCACTAACCTGTGGGCCAACATGATCCTCAAAAGACGCGATTCAGTGTCCGAGAGGTGCCATCCGAAGATCCCCACTGCAGACGTCAGCAGGCTCAGACACTCCTCTAATTTTGAAGGGGAGTTACTGGAGCCTCGTGACATTGAGCAGACGGCTGAGAGGTGGAGGAGATCGAACCAGGACTCTCTCCTCCAAAGGGCCCTGACATCTCGGCCCTATAACCTCCAGCCCCTCAACAACAACGTCAACAGCAGGCTCGCAAGACACCTAAGCAGGTTCCGGCAGCTAAGACAAGCGTGTCTAAGCCGCAGTCCTTTCAGCCGAAAGACAAGACGTGGCAAGTCCTCTAGGGGTAGAACTCCTAGAGGAAGCGGCAAAGGTCGCAAACACTGGGAGTGGCAGTCCCCCCGCGTGTCCACCTGTGGGGGGATGCCTAAAAAAGTTGCGTGCAGAGGTGGCAGCAACTCGGGGCCGACCCTTGGACGGTCTCTGTGATCGGTCAAGGGTATCGCATCCCGTTCACAACATCTCTACCTCCCCTGACAGCGAATCCAGTGTCGTTGAACTCCTATGCCTTGGGACCACCAAAGGGGTTGGCCCTCCCGGCAGAAGTCGAGACCATGCTCAAGAAGGATGCTCTCCAGGAGGTCGACGACGGCTCCCCAGGCTTCCTCAGTCGACTCTTTCTTGTAAAGAAGGTGTCTGGAGGCTGGAGACCGGTCATCGACCTCTCAGCACTAAACAAGTTTGTCATACAAACTCGTTTCAGTATGGAGACAGCGGACACGGTCAGACTTGCAGTGAGACCACAAGACTTTATGGGCACTCTGGATCTGAAGGACGCGTACTTCCAGATCCCCTTCCATCCGTCTTCCAGGAAGTACTTAAGATTCAGCCTAGATGGTAAGGCCTACCAGTTCAAAGTGCTGTGTTTCGGTCTCTCCACGGCACCCCAGGTGTTCACCAAGGTGTTCACTCTGATCTCGTTGTGGGCTCACAGGAACGGCATCCGTCTCCCTCGTTATCTGGACGACTGGCTAATCCTGGCAGACTCGGAGTCGACCCTTCTGCGACACCGAGACAGGCTTCTGGAAGTTTGCCAAGATCTAGGGATCTTGGTAAATCTCGAGAAGTCCTCTCTGTGCCCTACGAAGAAACTGGTATACCTAGGCAAGAAACTAGACACGATTCTCCACAAAGCCTTTCCATCAGACGGAAGGATAGCAAGGCTGAGGAAGGTAGCAGAACCTTTCCTCAGACGAGAAGAGCTTCCAGCCCAACTGTGGTTACGTCTCTTAGGCCATCTATCGTCTTTGGTTCGTCTTGTTCCAAACGGCCTCCTCAGGATGAGATCCATCCAGTGGCGGCTGAAGTCACGATGGAATCAGGGAAACGATTCCCTGGACTTCCTAGTTCCCATAGGACCTTCGGAACGGGCGGATCTTCGATGTTGGCTGGACGATGAGAACCTACGGAAAGGAGCAGATCTTCTCGTCCTCCCCCCAGATTTGACTCTGTTTACGGACGCGTCAAATCAAGGGTGGGGGGCCCTCATTCTGAACCAAAGAGCCTCAGTCCTTTGGTCAGAATCGGAAAGGTGCCTCCACATCAACCTGCTAGAATTGAAGGCCGTTTTTCTGGCTCTTCAACAGTTCCAACAAATCCTGGCGGGCCACTCCGTGGTGGTGATGAGCGACAACACCACAGTAGTGGCTTATATCAACAAGCAGGGAGGTACCTTCTCGCAGCAGCTATCCCATCTTGCAGTAGAGATTCTGAGATGGTCTGAAACCCGCTCGATCTCACTGTCAACTTGCTTCATTCCTGGCAAGAGGAATGTCCTCGCCGACAGCCTCAGCAGGGCGACGCAGATAGTGAGTACCGAGTGGTCTTTGGATCCTCAGATAGCCAACAAAGTCCTGACTTTGTGGGGTTCCCCGACTGTAGACCTGTTTGCGACAGCCTTGACTTTCAGGCTGCCCCTTTACTGCTCTCCAGTCCCGGACCCCAAGGCTCTCTGGCAGGATGCATTTCAACACAGGTGGGACAATATGGACGTCTATGCCTTCCCACCTTTTTGTCTGATGAGAAGGTTGCTCAACAAGGCCAACCTATCGGTCAACCTCTCCATGACTCTCATAGCTCCGCTATGGCATCATGCGGAATGGTTCCCGGACCTTCTGCAACTCCTAACGGAACCCCCAAGAGAACTCGCTCCACGTCACGAGCTACTCAGACAATCACATTGCAACATCTTCCACAAGGCCGTAGCTTCGCTTCGGCTTCACGCCTGGAGACTATCCAGCGACTCCTCACGGAGAGAGGATTTTCTCAACAGGTTGCAGACAGGATGTCTCGACACCTGCGAGAATCCTCTGCTAGCGTCTACCAGGCGAAGTGGAAAGTCTTTTGTGGTTGGTGTCGTGGAAGCGGTATCTCTCCGCTCGATGCCACTATTCCAACCATAGCGGAGTTCCTTGTATATCTTCGGGAGGAAATGCGCCTTTCGGTCTCGGCGGTGAAAGGCTATCGCTCAGCCTTAAGCTTAGCCTTCAGGCTGAAAGGAGTAGATATTTCCTCTTCGTTGGAACTTTCTCTACTCATACGCAACTACGAGCTTACTTGCCCCAGTCGGAAGTCAGACCCCCTCCTTGGAACGTGGTTCAAGTGCTCAGGGCTCTGAAAAGAGCTCCCTTTGAACCATTACGCCAGGCGTCTGATCGCCTCCTAACGTGGAAGACGGTGTTCCTACTCGTGTTGGCCGCGGCCAAACGAGTAAGTGAACTTCATGGTCTCTCCTACTACGTTGCCCATTCAAGGGGATGGGGGGAGGTAACGTTCAAGTTCGTCCCTGAGTTCATTGCTAAGACTCAAAACCCTGGGGTTTCGGATCCAAGATTCCACTCCTTCAAGGTAACGAGTCTACGTTCTGTAACAAGTGACCCAGACCATCTGTTACTGTGCCCAGTCAGGAGTCTGAGGCGCTACCTCAAAAGGACAGCTGCAGCCCGTCCTCATGTGCAAGCTTTGTTTGTGAGCATAGGGAGGACAAAGAGGAGGGTCATCAAGAACTCCATCTCTTCATGGATTCGCAAGGTGATAAGCAGCACCTTGAATCCCGACTCTCCTCCGTCATGTCGTCCCAGAGCTCACGACGTCAGGGGTGATGCTACTTCCCTGGCCTTCAAGAGAAACTTCTCTGTGACGCAGGTTCTACAAGCCGGGGTCTGGAAACGTCAGACGACGTTCACAGCCCACTACCTGCAGGACGTGACCCACAGGAACCTCGATACGTTTTCTATCGGTCCTGTGGTGGCTGCACAACAGCTGGTCTAACCTCAGGCTCCTTATTGGACAAGTAGCAGAAGGTTGAGGGCATTGTTACCCGGTTTTAGTCTGCATGAATGAAAGAGTATGTCTGGCCCATACTTCTTTCTTCATTCTCCCCTCTCTTGGGGATAGCAGCATCCAGGTCTTTGCGCAGCTGACCTCAACCTCTGCAGGTAAACCATGCTTCCTTGTGCTCCTAGTATTAGCCTTAATACTGTCGCGTCCCCCATACCCTGACGAGGTGGTATTGGGAACGTCCTAGCCTAGAGTTCCACAATAAAGAACTCCAGGTCAACTGCCTAGGACGAGTCACGTTATTCTCCTTCACACACATCCTAGTAGGCCGCACGATGGTCAAACATGACAGCGTGCGAGGGTTAGGGACTCCCGTTCCTTGAGTTCTACAACTCGGAATTGGAGTCCCCGGGTAAAGCCGAAGCCAGAAGGCTGGGGACTTTCCGCCCTTCCTAAGGGTAAGTCACCCCATGGAAATAGCAATGGTTTGTATTGGGTTACGGAACAAATGACAAATTTCGTAGATAATTTGTATGTTTCCTACCATACAAACCTTTGCTATTTACGCAAATGTTACCCGCCAGCCCTGACCCCCAAGTCAAGTCCTACCTTTAAGTGAATTGAGCTATTCACAGTGTGTGAGGGGGGAAGGGGTAGCTAGCTACCCCTTCCCTACCCCCTGCTAATTAGCAAGGGGGTAGTTAACCCTCGTTTAATTTTAATGGCTCGTCATTCAGCTCCGCCAAATGTTACCCCATGGAAATAGCAAAGGTTTGTATGGTAGGAAAAATACAAATTATCTACGAAATTTGTCATATATATATATATATATATATATATATATATATATATATATATATATATATATATATATATATATATATATATATATATATATATATCACATTTCTTAACTTATACCATGTCCCTTGGCTGATGGGTTTAGTCTGTATAGATATTAGAGGAAATGCGCCAGTATAAGTAGTTATGTATTGAAATAATACTTTGGCGAAAGTAAATGTCGTTTGCATCTTATTAAAATTGTATCAACCAGATCTGCAACGGCAATCTTAAATTTCAAGTACAAAAGGTATCAATCTTTGCCGTTATGGATAATCGGTTCCCGTCCAAATTTCTCGCAAACTTGATCATTGTTCAAATCTATTTCTTACCGTTTGGTGTATTGGCTTAAGAATATTAAGAAATGCAGAACTACGGAACACTATATTTTCATTTGTCTTGCACGAAGATACCAGGAAAATTCTTGCAAGATTTGTTTTCATTGAAATTTATGTCCTTTTTGTATGATGCAGCTGTAGTAAATTTAGTACCCACATATCATTTTCTCCATTATGCTAACTCGTGGGGCCACTCCATTTTAAGGGAAAGGGACGTTGGACACACACACACACACACACACACACACGCATATATATATATATATATATATATATATATATATATATATATATATATATATATATATATATATATATATATATATATATATATCTTCTGCAGAATGAGAAGTTTTGACTGAAATCGTGCCTGCTTTGATCATTTATGCATGAAGATAATGAAACCTGATAATCTTACCTTCTCCCTTTTAATGATCTTTACTTAGCCATCTATCATTCTTTGTAGATGGTGTACCATAAAATATTTTCTTGCCACAAACACACACTCTCTCTCTCTCTCTCTCTCTCTCTCTCTCTCTCTCTCTCTCTCTCTCTCTCTCTCTCTCTATTCTGTTGTTGAACCATAAGGAAATGGGATTTGGTCGGTGCTGCTTTATTCATTATGAACTATTCATTGTCTTTATTAGCTCGGAGTGATCATTTTGACATCTGACGAGTTTAGTTCTTGAGCATGTTTTATAAACTAAAGCTATGTATGGGAAAGTGGATGATGTTGTGTTCCCCCAGTCTGTGGTATCAACTCTTTTCATCGAGGATAGGACCCAGCTTTGACATAAGCTGCATTCTATTTTTCCACAAAAATCACATAATTGGCTTCCGGTTTTGACATAGCCTTTGGATACAGTCACAGATTTTATTTTATTTATTTATTTATTTATTTATTTTTTATTTATTTATTTATTTTTTTTTTTTTTTTTTTGTACATGATGTAAATATGAACTTTCCTATTCGTTGAATATTATTAGTATCGTTAGATGAGAACACTAAAATAGTAGCAGTAAAATGTTGAAACTGTTGGAAAATCACCAATGGATTTTGCTCTGAAGAATTTGCAATGTAAAAATATGCAGCAATATCTATCTTTATTGTAAACTTAAAACGAGACTATAAGTCTGTAAGTGCTCTAGACTTAACTTTTATATATATATATATATATATATATATATATATATATATATATATATATATATATATATGTATACACAGTATATATATATATATATATATATATATATATATATATATATATATATATATATATGTATGTATGTATGTATATATATATATATATATATATATATATATATATATATATATATATATATATATATATATATATGTATGTATATATATATATATATATATATGTATGTATATATATATATATATATATGTATATATATATATATATATATATATGTATGTATATATATATATATATATATATGTATGTATATATATATATATATATATGTATATATATATATATATATATATATATATATATATATATATATATATATATATATATATATATATATATATATATATATATATATATATATATATATATATATATAAATTCATATTAAGCTATTGTGGCTGTTGCGCAATTCGAATTTTAACAGACTTACTTTTCGTTTTCTAATTAATTTTCTTTGTAACCTTGATTTTGCCAAAACAATGTAAAATGTACAATCTTACTAGATGGGGTTGAGGTTATGGGAAAGCAAGACAAGTAATGTGCTCTTAATAATCTTGACTAGTGAAGACTGGTGTAGTCTTGTATAAAGTCACCCCCACGTCCTCCATGTTGCTTAGTTTTTCGCAATTGGGTGTCGCCATTCACGCTATTTGCAAGGTTGCTGTTGTTGTTTGTTTTCATGTTGCTGTTGAATTTTATATGGTGGTATAAATAACCTTAGTATTTTCTTTTATAGAAGTAGAAATAGTAGTAATCTGAAAAAGAGGGCAGTAACTCCATGCAATGGTATATGTAGTGGAATAATTTTCCAACTGAATTGCAAATATACGGCGACCATGCAAAGGTTTAACCCGAATTGTGGCCAAACAAGTACAATATTGCTTTACAATAGGCACTTGGGTATCTTCTTTTTCTTTGGTGGCTGTGTTAACACGTTTCACAGGTCGTTTTGAAGGCGAATCACGGCTCTGTTATTTACACTAGCCTTACAGAGGACTTTGGAGAGGCATTCTCTGGTGGTTGGTTGCGCCTGTGCGGGGTTTTGAAAGACTCGGTCGTATATCAGGCACGAGGAAAACCGCAGCTCTTAAAATTAAGTAGGACGGATTTCATGTAACCAAGAAGCTGTTTGTTAAGGTCGGCTCAAAGCAGTAAGAATTAAGACGTAAAGCACCAAAGATGCGTTGACTTCCACTTGCTTGCTTATTGCTCAGTGCCTTCATTCATGGACCTTGTCAGTGTAAGTAGCAGGATCTATACTCCATTATTTATACTTTTGTGAGTAGTTAACATTTGCGTGTTTAATTTCAATGAAAGTACCTAATTAAACTGTGTTTATAGAAAATTATATGTATATGTATGTATGTATGTATGTATATATATATATATATATATATATATATATATATATATATATATATATATATATATATATATATGGATATATATATTATATATATATATATATACATATACATATATATATATATATATATATATATATATATATATATATATATATATATATATATATATATGGATATATATATTATATATATATATACATATACATATATATATATATATATATATATATATATATATATATATATATATATATATATATATGTATGTATGTATGTATATATATATGGTGTGTGCGTGTTTGTTTTATATGTTATTTAGAAGCAATTAAAATGAATAGCATGGCGCGTGGTAATGACCAGTTCGGAGAGCAATGCGTTCAAGATTGAAGGATTTTCTTAAATTCTATTTTCATTTTCATTCATGTTCATTTTAAAATGTGTTTTGTCTGGATGGAGGAGTTATCTCTGTGTATTGCACAAATTGATACCCTAGAATAATTTATTGCACATCAAAATGTCTAAGAAACAGCTATCATGCGTCTTGATTCATATTTTGCATAGCTCGTATGATCTTGGTATGTCGGTTAAATATCCTCTAAGCATTTAGCCAAAATAAGATTCAATTTCCAAAAGCTCTTAATTGCCTACTTATCATCTGTTGAAAACAAACGAATGTCCAATCTACATGCTGTATATATATATATATATATATATATATATATATATATATATATATATATATATATATATGTATATATGTATATATATATGTATATATGTATATATGTATATATATATGTATATATGTATATATGTATATATATATGTATATATATATATATATATATATACATATATATATATATATATATATATATATATATATATATATATATATATGTATATATATATGTATATATATATATATGTGTGTGTATATATGTATATCTTTTTCTACGTGGCGGAATTGATTGAAGTGGTGTCCTTGTACCAAAATATAAACTTGGAATGAGACATTGACGGGGCATTTCATGTTAGCCGATTTTCTTTACAAGTAATTCCATAAGGAACTTACTTCCCTCAATGTGTTTGCTACTCGTTGTGCATAGCATCCACATAGATAGTTTGTTGGGATATCACGTTGTAGCTATCTCTAGTACCAGGAAACTTAGTGCTGTTGTAAAGAAAGCTCCATTGTCCTGCTGCTTATTTCTTCTTCCTTTCTTGGCTGTGTTTTGTGTAAATATTAATTTACTTGGATTGCCAATACCTTCATCTTTCCGCTTATTTTTGTTTCCTCATAGGTATTGTTATGTGATTGCTCTATTATCAAGTTACAGCCCATGTGCGCTGGGTGTGAACACATGCATGCAAAATAATATCGATAAAAATAGGATGTGCAAGTAGCAGAATGACAAAATGAGTCTTGAAAAGGAGCCATTGACCATTATTATTATTATTATTATTATTATTGACAGCCAATTTGAAGAGCTGAAGGCTACAATCCCAACTGAGTCAACAGGGAAATCAGTCCATTCATAAAAGGAAAGGATTTTAGTTAGAATTTCACCCTAGGAAAGTAGTCATTGAATTGTTTGACCTTTTCTTCCCAGTAAATATATCAGAGGTTTTATCTGAACAAATCAAGCTCAATAAATCCCCTCGATAATCTGTTTTCAATTAACAAAACCTCATATAAGCACTAGTGAAACAGGTACTGAAGAAGAGACATTAATTTTACACTGCTTTTGGTGGTGCTCGTGGATGGTATTTTCCGTAGTTGTTTATTCTAGTTAACAATGTCAATATTATTTTTTAGATTACATTGGCAGAGTTATTATATAGACAACGTATGGGAATATTGATGAGAATTAACCTGATATTGAGTAATAAATATAATCCCTTTTTGTTACATTAAGTATTTACGCTCTTCGATTGTTGTGCTGAAAGGCGTTCGTGTATTACATTGTGGTGCACGTATGCTTGTTTGCAATTATTGGTATAATGAGCTGAGAAAATTAATACTAATAGTACTCGCCTTCTAATAAACAATAGAAGAGAGAATGTGTCTTAGAAAATGGAGAACATCCCAATACTTTGTTAACAAGTGTCCACGATGAAAATGTCAACAAATCCCAAACGAATGCAGATTGTAGTGAATTGTCTCATTTTGAAGTGGTGCTGGTGAGGATGAATTTAGATTTCATTCGGGAGATCATCGATGGATCTCGAAAAAAACCTGAATGTCGAGGACTACTGTACTAGTAAGAATTTTACAGGTGTTCAATCTGTAACGTTCGATTTGCCAAAAGTTATTTGGCTTATGCTTGCCAGTTAGCTGGGAGCTAGTAGGCTAAATTGTGTTCTGCCTTTTTTTCTTTCTAATAGCAAATTCGAAAAGTTACACTAAATTGCGTGTGCATTGGCCTTTACCGAGTTGAATTGCTGATGTGTATGGTAATATTCGAAGGGCAAGTCACTCTCTTTAAGATGACAGAATTTCTTTTTGTCTTGTTTAACTTGGTTTATGCATGTGTATACTCATATTGCAATATATGAAGAATGTAGATGGGAAGTATTGAGCAACCATCGGTTCAGAAGAATCTATTGCATGTGGGGCAGATAGTTATATCTAGTAGGAAATGAGTCTCTCTCTCTCTCTCTCTCTCTCTCTCTCTCTCTCTCTCTCTCTCTCTCTCTCTCTCTCTCTCATATGTTCAAGGTTTTGTTGTTACATATAACGGACCATTTACCTATAATTCACACCTTTATTGCCAATCCTAGCAGATATATTGCATGGAGTTGTGTTGCCAACATGATTTATTACCTTAGTCTTTTTTTATTATCGTTGATTTTTTTTTTTATTTCCCCTTTCCTATAACCTTCAGGAGTCATTTATATAGAACGTTCATGCTGTAGGCTTGGTAATAGATTTTTTAACATACTCGTGTAGTTTTATTATTAAACAAATAATGTAACGTTTGAAATTAGTTGAAGCTTCTTCATCTTTTTGTCTAAAATGTAAAATTGCCTGTTTTTGTGTTGATATATTTATGTTGGCAACAAGGTTTCCAAATGGTATTGACAGTTACAATATTATTGCTTCGCAAATATCTTCACATTTGTTTAAAATAATAGTATAGTGAACATGACCAGAGGACTTACGTGAGAGCTGAAGTTTTTGTTTGTCAAGTCTTCTTTGGTACTAAGTCGTGTATCTCTTCCTCTTCCTCAATTCACACCACTTGGAAGACTCAAAAATAGGGTGGCAGTTGATGTTTATGCACCTTTGCAGCTGCGGGCAAACGTGCTCTCGCTGTAGCTCTCAGTCAATGACCCGGGCAAGTTTGAAAAGTTCTTGCAGTGTCTCCCCCCCCCCGTCTCTCTCTCTCTCTCTCTCTCTCTCTCTCTCTCTCTCTCTCTCTCTCTCCTCTCTCTCTCTCTCTCTCTCTCTCTCTCTCTCTCTCTCTCTCTAAATAAATAAATAAATAAATAAATAAATAAATAAATAAATAATCTAAGGATAAAGCTGTGTACTAAGGGAAACCAAAAATATCATATTTTACTAATAGTTCGTCGGGTTTAACATCTCAATTCTAAATTTCTTACTCAGTACTTCTTCTATGTCTTTTGTTGCTAAAGTATGAGATCACAAATTACAATACAAGTATTAGAATTTGGTAATGTATAATTAAGAGACAGACATTTTTGTTGATTTATAGATATAAGTTTCTTTAGCAATGAACTCATTTTTTTAATGATGTACATTATTTTCAACGTTAAGGAACAAGAAATAGTTCTTTAGTGTTACTGTGTTAATTTTGGAAATGAATTTACTCTACTGGCATTTGTGTATTACTATTAACTTTTTAATATTATGCTATTGTTTTTAACTTGGGTTCTGTTAAAAATATCACAGCGGTCATTGCCACATTATGCACTTTTAACTGCTGAATCGTATATGAGCCTCTATGCAGAAAATGATCCACATTAGCCTGTTCCTATCAAACCTGCACATTCTTCCATTCGTACTTAGTATCAACACTTACCTTTCACTAAAGGAAGTTGGCTCAACAACCTCACCATTCATTCCTTTATTGGCTTCTATTTTGATTTTTTCTTTTTAACCCTCCCATTGTCTTTGCATTAAAATCCCCTTGCACAATCTACTGTTTTTATACCCCAAACCCAGATAGACACGTACTCAGACTCGCTAATTTCATTGCATCATTCAGTCTTACAATCACTATATCTAAACTAATGCATTTGTGCCTTTTTACCCTCTTTAGATTCTCGTCAAAGGGAGTAATAATCCCTTCCTGGCACTTCACTTTTCAAGCCCCGAAAAATTAGCATGTTTTGTTCCCATCCCTGTACATACTGCTTTTGCACACCTTTTCTCATAACTTCTTCTGTATACTTATGTATATGCGTAGCTGCAAATCTTATGAAAATCTAATAATTGGAGTAATTAATACCGCGGTGTTGAATTCACGCTTTACTACTTTTGATCATACATGTGACATAAACATTGTAATGTATATGAATTAGTATCATAACAAACTTGACATTTTATCTATCTTAAATACATATGCCAGACCTCGATAATGTAAATTATTAATGTGTTAGAAGTAACAGACTCCTCTTAATTACAGTCGTTATTACATTGACATATTACATAAATGTACATCATATATATCACGTTAGAGTTTTGTGGTAGCTTGGAGATTGCTCTACGGGTGTTCTATTCTCTCTGAATTCTGGGTAAGTAATAAGTTATACGTCCAATAAGGATATTTAGAGTCACTGCTTCCCATGTATTTATGCCCACGCATCTAACATTCATGTTAATGCACGAGTGATATGAGGCTATCAATGGATAAGAGAGCATTCTAGTATAGTTGTAAGCAAATTTTTCTCACTTGCCTTTAACTGTTTATTCTCTCTCTCTCTCTCTCTCTCTCTCTCTCTCTCTCTCTCTCTCTCTCTCTCTCTCTCTCTCTCTCTCTCTCTCTCTCCTTATATATATATATGTATATATATTATATATATATATATATATATATATATATATATATATATATATATATATATATATATATATATATATATAATCAGCATCATCATCATCATCAACCATTGCTTTTTTCCGTAATTTTGATCTGATTATGTTTACGAATTTCGTAGGCTTTTTGTTTGTTCATTGTTTTGAAAGCTTCTGCTAATTCTATTTCACCTCTTTTGGATGTTACCATCTTTCCCAATCCTTTCTTTATTAGGTTTTTGGTATTTTCTGTTGGTTTTCCAAGGTCTTGTTTAGGAACTTTTCCACTTTCTCTTTATGCTGATACAAATATTTTCTTTGTTATACTATTGTTCATTTTCTTCACTTGCTTCCAAATCATCATATAGCTGGAAGTACTTATTTTGTATTGCTTAACTAAATTCATCAGATTTTTCTCTTGTTATGAAAGTACTTATATACATTTTTAAAAATTAGTTTTCCTCTTTTCTAAGATCTAGGTAAATTTTGCCTGTCACCATTCTATGGTCGCTTGACTTTTAACTTTTTCAAGTGTTACATTTTTAACTAAATTTATTGCCGTTCAGATTGATTCTCCAATTCGTTTCCACTTTTATCACCTTGTTGAAAAATACCGTCGATGCTCTTTTTCAATAACATTTGTTCTTTACCTAACTGAAGGATAGTGCCTAATTAAAGGTTTGAATACAAAGTATCTTGTATTTAACACTGATTTATTGCATATTTTCTTTTGGGTGAATCCCAAGAGTCGGAAGGAAAAGTTTATGCAGCTGCTTTTCTCATTTAATTGATACAGTTAAGTTTTTGTAAAATTTAAGATTGAATCATTGCTAATAGCTTTTATAGTTGGGTAATTGGTGCAGTCTTAGTAACTCTAAGAGACGAGGAGTTGATTAAAGATGAAGAATGGTGTTATATTAAGAACACATATCAGTCAGTTACTAGTAAAGTTTTGGGACATGCAGTTACAAGGGGAAATCCATTGATATCAAGTGATACTTAGGATAATATAAAAAGGAGACAAACACTGAAATCGTTTGTTGAAAGTTTTCGGGGAGGAAATGAAAATTATTAGATAGAGCATGCCAAGTATCCCAGTATATATAGTGAGGTCAAAAGGAAAGCCAGAAATGACTAGAAAGAATATTTAGACAGGAAAGTAAATGAGGCTGACAAGGTTATGATTTCGGGAAGTGGCCATGGTTTTAAGAATTTTTAACAGAATTATTAATGGAATCTTTACGAAAGCAAAGAAGAAGCATATACCCATCAAAAAGAGAGACGGATTTGTTTATAACAACAGAAGATGAAGAAAAGCATTGTTGGATGGAACACATTAGTGAGGTCATCATGAATTGGAGATATGAAGGGAATAATTTGATTGATATACCTGAAGCTGAGGGAGCTCTTGATGTACCTATGAATGAATTCAGTGTGTTTTAAGTCGAAGCTTTAATTAAAAGAACTCAAAGGATGGAAAGCCCCTAGATACGATGGAATAACTGCTGAGATGATATTGGCCGAAAATGAAGTGACTCCAACAAGAATACTTTCAAGATTATTTTGTAGAATGTAGCGTGAAGAGGCAAAACCTGATGAATGGGAGTTAAGAGTGTGGGGAAATTGACAAAAAAAGGCGACTGACTAATTACAATAATTACAGAGGCATTACATTTACGCCAGTTGTCATAGAAATATATAGTATGCTTATTCTAAAGAGACTAGAGAGAAAGATTGATGAAAAGCTGTGTGATGAACAAACCGGATTTAGAAAAAGTACAAGTTGTACTGACCAAATTTTCATTTCAAGACATGTGGTACAGCAATGTGTAGAATATAGAAATTGACTTTAGTTGGCATTTATGGACTTTGTATGCACCGGCCAATTTTATGGAGTCCTGGGTTGCTATGGAGTTCCTCTTAAATATGTAAATTTGATTCTGTTCATAACCATACCAAGCGCAAAGTTAATGCTAGTGGAGTCTATCAAATGAATTTCCAGTGAGCAACGAATTACTTGAAGAGAATGTGTTGTCACCTATGTTATTTTTCCTCGTCATGGATTTGTAATACAAAGAACATTTGGGGATGGAGAATGATTGGACTGGATTGGTAATAGGAAATTATCTGACCTAAAGTATGCTGATGACGCTGTCCTTCTTAACAGAACTCCACAAGATTTGGTATGCTTGCTTACCAGAATGCATGAAATATCACAGGAGGTTGGGCTCAAGAAAGAAGACAGCAATTATGAGAACGGAATAACCAATGAAAGATGAAATATTATTAGAAAAGGAAATTACTAATGATAGTCATTTATTTATTTGGGAACTATGATTTCTGATATAAGGTCTTTAGAAACGGTAATTATCTACGAATACACAAAAATGAAAATAAAAAAGGAACTGTCTTTTTTTATGACGAACTCTTTCGCCATCAAGTTATCATAAGAGTCTAGGGCTAAATAGGATGGCTTATTTAGGCAGGTAAATATATGAGCTTTGTTGAGGAGACATAGTAAAGATGATATAAGGTGAGAGGATTTTAACAAAAGATGTCGCTCTTTAGGAAGCTTGTTCCCCTTAGGTCTTATTATTATTATTATTATTATTATTATTATTATTATTATTATTATTATTATTATTATTACTTGCTAAGCTACCACCCTAGTTGGAAAAGTAGGATTTTATAAGTTCAAGGGCTCCAACAGGGAAAATAGTTCAGTGAGGAAAGGAAATAAGGAAATAAACTACATGAGCAGTTCAAGAACAATAAGAACATTGTAATAAATCTTACATATATAAACTATAAACATTGAAAATAAGAGGATGACAAAAATTTCAAAACAACAAGAGGAAGGGAAACAAGATAGAATAGTGTGGCAAAGTGTACCCTCAAGCTAGAGATCTCTAACCCAAGACAGTGGAAGACCATGGTACAGAGGCTATGGCACTACCCAAGACGAAAGAACAATGGTTTGATTTCGGAGTATCTTTCTCGTAGAATAGCAACTCACCATAACTAAAGAGTCTCTTCTACCCTTACTAAGAGGAAAGTAACCACTTAACCATTACAGTACAGTAGTTAACGTCTTGAGAGAAGATTGGTAATTTCAGTGTTGTCAAGTGTATGAGGAAAGAGGAGAATCTTTAAAGAATACGCTAGACTATCCTGTGTATATGTCGGTAATGAAGAAATGAGCCGTAACCAGAGAGAAGGATCCAATGTAGTACTTTCTGGCCATTCAAAAGACCCAATAACTCTATAGCAGTAGCTTTGGTTAGGTAATGATTCAGTTCGTAATCTAAAAACATAGATATTAAAAGTTATTATAATATCCTCGTTCCTTGTACATAGAAATTACGGTATTTTCAAATGAGATTCAGGTTGGCTTAAGTAATGGGCATTGCACTTCCGTGAAAGAAATGATTACTATGTACGTTTTTGACTGGTCTAGGCCAGAGAAAGAGGCGAGGATGGGTTGTCGAAGATCTGTTTGAATAGTCACTAGTGCATTTGTAGCATTCCTTCGCCAATAATACAATTTCGGTTGACTTACCAACTGTGGCATAGAGCGTATTACTTTCAAAAAGTGACTAGAAGCCAATTGGCTTTCGTACCTGGAACCAATATGCAAAAGCTATGGCTAAGGTTAATAACGAGGGAAACGTGGGTGTCATGAAATTGTTGGCATTGAAGGCGATAAAACCCGATATGTAACATAACATTTTCTTATTTCAATATAGTTCTCCCTATATGCTATATGTAAACAATTGGGTCTGTGCCTCTTTAGTAGAAGCTTGATATTGCTGTACAGTATGCTTAACATTTTCTAAATTTAGCCGAAACGAAAGTCAGCCAAAGTAAAACTAAAATATGGATCTTTTTTACTATTATCGTAAGCCATGAAACATGACGATGATTTTGAATAAATATCGTGCGTTATTTTTATTTCTGTGATGTTTTTAAAGTTTTTAGCTAACAGTACAATTGGAAAACCTTGAGAACATTGGAGCCATATAACTCTCTCTCTACTACCGGTTGAAGAAGGAACTATATCATCGTATTTTCTCAAACGGTTGGTAAACTGTATATATATAACTCTGTTGATTAAGCAATAAGTAATACGCTTGGTTGTTGTTGACTGTTGTGATAAGCTGCTGAGGGTAAATGAGAAAGAAATAAACGCGATGATGTAATCCAGTCTTACGTAAGGCAGTAGAGCAAATCTTTAGGTATTCAGCCAGTCTCTCTCTCTCTCTCTCTCTCTCTCTCTCTCTCTCTCTCTCTCTCTCTCTCTCTCTCTCTCTCTGCTCAAAAACACAAAGCCCATTAAATGACTTAGACGCGAACGTAGCATTTGGGAAAATATTCATTAAACAGTATAGTTAACTGTGATCGAAATACTAGAGTTCTTCTGTGGTTAAGTCATTAATATTCATTAATGAATCGAAGTCGAGAGGGTAGACCCCGGACCGTATATTAACAAAGTCTGGAAGGGTTCATCCCATCCAAGGCCGTCTCGAGTGGTTTGTCCCGGAACAAATTAGAGCCAATCACCTCACAAGCTCAGCGGAGGCAAGTATTGCCAACCCATGATGTCATCATTTACCCAGTATCATAAAATTATCACCAACCCCCTCCCACTTTCAGAAACGCAATTATATCATTCTTAAGCAAAATGAAAGAAACAAGGGCCTTTAATATTTAAAATACATATAAAAATGTTGATGGACGGTAGTGTATGCAGCACTACGCTGTTATATATTACCGGTTTACAGACTACTGACAACTGCAGATAGGTATGTGGTAAAATTATACCTTTCCGTCTCCGGGTTCTTATTTTACTGGTACCAAATTCATAAAGGAAATTGCGCAATGCAATAAAACACTGATATTCATTACCGTACTACACAATTATCAAGTAAAAGAGATACTGTGCAATGTTGTTGAAAATTGCTTCTTCAACAACATTGCGCAGTATTTCTGTTACTTGATAAGGCTTGCCGCCTATAATCTGTTGCCAACGACGGCCACGAGCAGAAAGCTGCCTCTACGATTAGTTGAAAACTACCTCAACGAGGTGAGATTAGTAAACACCAGTACCAAATGTCACGAGTGAAAGCCTGAAAGGTTGCACCTTTACCTATCTATCTAAAAATTAAACTGCTTAAATCATACAGACTATATAGATTCTATATTAAAGTCATGTATTTTTATGTCTTAAATTTATTGTACTTTTCGGGATTACCTTTTATTTTTTTTTCAAACAGCAGATAACAAGAAACACGGAATTGAAAACAAAATAAAAACAAATACAAAAACTATAACCAAGAGTTAATGCATAGAAATTAAATTTGCTAGATATAAGAGGTTATAAATATAGATATGGCATGGACTGGATACTCCTCAGCCTTATTTG
>NC_090732.1:51887039-51889539 GCF_036898095.1 Palaemon carinicauda | reverse complement strand
TCTCTCTCTCTCTCTCTCTCTTTATATATATATATATATATATATATACACATATATACATATATACAGTTTGTATATTGGTACATGTATGCATATATATTTATATCTATTTAAAAGAGTGCAGGCTATTACTACTATTAATTTATTTATAATTTTAGTACATTCTTATGAAACAAGTGAAAGGCCTGAATGAAAAAAAAATGGGGAAAGGTAGAGAAATATTTGTTTATTCCTGTATATCTTGTATGATAATTTATGGGGTAAGGTATTTGAATGTGTATTGTATGATTTACGGCAAATTATAGCAATGTCTTTTAAATATGAGTAATCTATAACAATGAATAAGGGAAAAAAATTGTCATAATTGGAGAGAGAGAGAGAGAGAGAGAGAGAGAGAGAGAGAGAGAGAGAGAGAGATTATAAAAGAAGCAAGAAAGAATGAAAAGACGAAGGCTTGACAAACTTAGAAAATTTGGGTCTATTGTCTGGCATATAAACACCAAAAAGATAACGCGATTTTAAGGACGTGTCTGAGGCCTTTTCCCTGCAGGGGACTAGTTGCGGAATTTTTTCTTAAGTAGTTTAACCAAAACTTCCAAAATTGTCATATTTATAGATTTACAAAACATGCAAAGAGTAATAGAAAATAAATAGGGTAATTTAAATGAATTATGTTCAATTCTCTCCCTAATGAATGTTGAACAAGTAACTAATGAAGTCCTTGGAAGTAGATAATAGGATATTTTGATTTAGAAAAATATTGCAGAAATATCATATTGAAACAGCCAAAATCATGAAAAGTTATAAAAGCAGAGTAAATTCTCCAAACTAACCAATTTAACCTACAAGTTTGCGTCGTGCACTTAAGATAAAATTGCCAGCAACACTTACGGTATTATATGTTTATATGCTTGTATCCCGAAAGATTTGGAAAGGGGTGAAATTGTTTTAAGTGTGTTTTTGCATCCTGTAACGAGCCATTTTATTAATTGTGGGATTGTTTCAGAATAAAAGTCAATAGTCACCGCTATTATCCGTGTTGTTAGTTATAGTACACAAAAGTCTATGATAAACCATGAAAAAGGATAAGCAAGAAATGTGGTAGAATTTTTGCAAAAGATTTGAAAGAAAAATAAAGTAAATATGGAAGCCAAAATTGAAATCTATGGAGGAATTGTACACTTAATTTTTTTTTTTCGATATTTCACCGAAATTACATATCAAGATGTTAAAAAAGGAAAGAGACTGCCTTGGGTAAACAAGACCTTATGTTGGATACATTTAAAAGAAATTAGGAAGCCGATTAAATAAAATGTTTGCGTGATATTTGTAAAGAAATAGTTCAAAGAGTGGAAATGTGGAAATAGGGGTTAGATTAAAAATAACATTGGTGAAAAGATGGACCAGTGTGTTTTGAAGTGACCGGGTTATGTGGAGAACATTGCTCCTCCCTGACTTCGGTTTACAGTAATAATGCCCCCCTTAGCATTATCAACTAACTAACCCTATATCATGGGGAGACATCAGCCATTCCACTTTCCATTCGCAATACCTGTCCTTAACCTGCGAACTTTCAGCTACACTTCCCCGTGCATTCCCAACCTTTCATCATCACTATAAAATTAATGATTGGTGATAAGTAGCCATTGAGTCAAAACACCTGAGAACCACATTTCTACACCAAACCAATCTCTTTCGATTTCGTGTTGTAACATCATTTTAGTTTCATCACGCAAACCTACTCTCTTTGGGTCATTTAGTCCAAGTACACACATTGCATTTTACTTTAAAAATTCTCATCCTCGTTTGCAGTGTATTCAATTCATACTTTTCACATGCATCGTTGTCTGCCATCGGGAGGATGAGGTGATTTAACCCCTTTTTGTGTTTAGAAACTATATCGGGAATGGTGGAAATATAGGGACGAGTTTGTGATCGTGATGATAGATTTTTGTGCCGTTAAAATTGATGGTTAATAGCATAGCCGTTGTCATACTTATTTGTTGTCAATATGTCATTCAAAAAAGATAGGTGGTAGCTACAGTGGACAATACATGTGAAAGAAAACGGGAGTGATATAGAATATTTGGATGACTATGCTAAATGCTTTTAAGTATTCGTTAAGGACAACAGGGATATAGAAAGTTTGGACAACAGAGATGATAGAGTATTTTAATAAAGTCAGAGGAATGGATTGAGTTTAAGGGATATTTCACCGTAGTCTCTAATTTAGATAAAGACCCGTAAGGGGTTATTGCCCCACTCACTCAATGTAAGCTTTACTAAAGGGTCCTTGCAGCGTCCCATTAGTCTCTAGCTACACCCACTCCATAGCCATCTACTCTGGGTCCTTTCCAAATTCCTTTCTCCCATTTTCTGCCCAACCCATCTTTATTTTATTTCACTTCATAGTGTAATTGACGTGGTTCACCCCACCCCACACACCCCTTTCCCCGTGGTGCTTCGGTTCAGACTACGCAGAGCCTCGCGGTTTAGCATA
>NC_090732.1:51869539-51882039 GCF_036898095.1 Palaemon carinicauda | reverse complement strand
CTTGGGCAGTATTTTTTTTTTTTTAATTTTCTTACCAGAAATAGTAACATAGTCCTTTATATTTGTTATATTAAGAGATTTGACCAATTTTCATCATGGATAAAATTCCTAAGTTTAGAAGAACGTCGGCCGCCTCAGTATGCATACTTTTTTCTAATCTTGTCCTCGGGTTCAGTACATGTCAAGGCTACCAGCGTTTGACCTTATTTACCATCAATGGAAAGATTTCCTGCGCCAAATAGGTTAATGGCATTCTTTAACACAAACACACACAAAGAGAGGAAATTTTGTGCGCGTTTGTGTTCTTCCCCCTTTTAGTTCCAACGTCGAGCTGGCCTCTTATCACCCCCCCCCCCCCTTTCCTCACACAGCTGTGCGTGTCATTTGCGTAGGACAGATTCTGTGAGCGAGTAATGAAGAGTACAGTTGTTTGTTTGTGATATTTGTGCAATGCAAGTTCACGGAGGCACCAGTTTAAAATTGATCCAAGAAAGTGTTCTTTTATCTTATCAGAATCTTTGGAAAAGTGTTTTGTTAAGGTTAGATTAGTGATGTGTAATATTTAACGAGCCTCGAGATTGATCAACTGATATTTTTTGTGGATCTGTCCCCACACCTTCATGATGTGGCCAAAGCATGAAATCGACTTGGGTTTCATTGTATTTTTCTTAATTATGTTGTTCTGTGCCTAAGAATATATACTGTTGTATGTGATTTTTTAATATTGTCATTGAAAATAAAGGTGGTTTTGAATTGGAGGGCTATAAGGCTTTAATATTGAATCCATTCTATTGAGTTGGGGGAAATATTCTTATAATGCACATTTTATTATATTTTTCACTTAACAATATTTAGACTTCGAACTTCATATTGATCGTATGCTTATTGGACAGCTTAGTTAGAAGCCACTGAAGTTGTTAAACGAAAATTTTCAGAAATTAATTATAAGGGCCACATAAATGCGGTTGCGTAATTATGTCAATTAATAGGTCAGTATTGCTTAGAAGACTGTTAAAATGAATTAGAGCGCAAGGATTCAGTGGAAAGTGAAACAATATTTGAAAATAATCAGGAGTGATAAAAAGGGCGAGAATTGAGAAGAATGCGAATTTCAGGAGACATAAGTGAACAGGTGAAAATTCCTGAAAGTGGACACTGTCTCTCGATCTCATTTATTGTCGCCCGCCATTGTGTAATCCCTCCAAGCAGTTTTTCAAGGAAAACAAAAATATTTTTTAGATCTCTTTTGAATAATTGCACATTACTGTTCAAAACACTTGCGTGCGCCTGCGCACACACATACACACACACACACACACATATATATATATATATATATATGTATATATATATATATATATATATATAGATAGATAGATAGATAGATAGATAGATATATGGATGTAGGTATGTATGTATGTATATTCTGCATGTGAATATAATTTTGTATAATGTGCCTATATGGCAATATTAGGATTTTGTTTCTTAGTAGTATTACTTCATTGCCTTCCCATTCAAGTGTTATATGCAATAGAACTGTACGAATACCAAGGCTTGAATGACCAGAAGCTTAGTAATACTATCAAGACTTCAAATTATTTTTTTAAATTTAATTTTGATTGCATAAAAAGTGATGAAAATGCAATGCATATACAAGCTTTAGCAAGGTTTAATAAGATAATGTCCCTCGATTCTATACTTCATTTGCTGGTAAAGCTGAAAATAGTTGTGCAGTGTTTTATTAAAGTTATTTATTCGTTCAGAAGATGCCAGTAGCGATAAAGCTATTGGATCATCAAAGGAGGTCGTTGTCGTAATTTGCTTTGCTGATTTGTTATCTTGACAGCCATTCGCAATTCTTGAGATGTGGTTGTTGCTCAAATACTGCACTGTTAGATTACCTATTTTTATTCTGATCGATTTATTTTTCTTCTTGTGTTTTTCGACTTCTGTCTACATGATGGTTTAGTTATTTTCGCCATATTTTGTGTTCGTTTGGCTGTGATGATGAAAAAAAAAAAAAAAAATATATATATATATATATATTTTATGGCCTTTCGTTTCTTTTATTCGTTACATTATAAAATACCCTTTTTATTCATCTTACTACATCATTGTGTTATTCTCATCTATGCTAAACATGCGCCTTGTTCCAAACTTACTATTTTTTTTTTTAAAGAGAGATTTGAAACGTGCAAATTCAGGTTTGCTCTCTCTCTCTCTCTCTCTCTCTCTCTCTCTCTCTCTCGTTTAAAATCTTTTTAGATCAATGATTAAATACAAAACGTGTGCATTCCTTCTCAATCTTTGATCGGGTATTTACACTCTGATTAAGATTTCTTTTTAGAAGGACGTTTTTCTTATTTTACGCAAGGGTTTTGCTTTCCATGTTTGTCATAGCATAGTTTTTTTTTTTTTTTTTTTTTTTTTGACGTTAAATTAATACGTGTTTAAATGTTTTACACGTTTTAATTATTCAAAATTTTGCTTTAGATTTTCATCGCGCTGTATGTACATATATATGTTTATTATATGTATGTATTCTACATATTGTATATGTATATTATACACGTGACCTTAATATATGTAAATATAAACCACAAAGGGCATGGAATAGCCACGTGTTGCAAACTTATTAATGAATTATCAGGGTTGAGGTGGGTTGATTTCAAGTCCAAGTACAGATTCCTGAATTCGATAGGAATATGTACCGTGGACTTCGGAGAACTTATTCTCTCTTGAGGGCGCGTTGCTAGAGTCTACTGCTGGCATTGTTTCGACTGAAATGCTCAAGTTCGAGTCTTTGTTCCGTCAAAGACATTTATCATAAGAGGAATTTTAATGGATATTTATTCCCAAGGTTATGTGTGTGATGCATGCGTATGTATATATGTATACTGTATGTGCATATATATATATATATATATATATTATGTGTGTGTATATATATATATATATATATGAATAAATAAATAAATAAACACACACACACACACACACACACACACTACACTCACTGTCTGCAACAGCCCCCTATACCTACAACTTGGAACAACCTTTTCATACTAACTCACAAAAATGGAGAGACAAAAAACGGGAAAAATAAATTACCGACCAAAAAGATACAAAATATTTTTAAAGATTATATCAGGCCGAATAGAAAGATAGAGTTTATTCCAACAAAGAGCGGGCGGGATTAAGAAGTAGGTATTCAGCAACTGACCATATTCATGAAATTAACCAGTTAACAGAAAAATCAACAGAGTATGACAAATCACTATGTATGTCATTTATAGACTATGAGAAAGCTTTTGATTCTGTCAAAAAATCTGTAGTAATGACAGCCCTTCAAAGACAAGGAATAGATGATGAATGTTACAACACTCGAATATATCTATACAGGAAGTATATCAATCATAAAACTATATAAAGATAGTGACCAAATTCTGATTCAGAAAGGAGTTAGACCCCATCTCTTAAATTATTCACAACGTACCTATGAAAATATTTAAAGAATTTAGATTGGGAAAATGTAGGTGTTAATGGGGGTATACCTTGAGATTTGCAGTTGACATCGTTCTATTTAGTGAATCATGGGAGGATGTGCAAAAGATGGTAGAGGATTTGAATTGAGAAATCAGAAATATAGGAATAAAAAATAATTTGAGTAAAACTAAGATAATATTCAATGAAAATACATAGAAATCACAAAGAAGGGCTATGGAGGAATGTCTCGAGATTGTTGATTAATATACGTCCTTAAGACAAACAGTAAGTGTTTTCTCTGGACATGAGACCAAAATTAAAAGAAGGATGAACATGGGATGGGGACCTTTTGGTAACAAAATGCTATTTTGAAAAGTAAAATGCCACTCGTCTAAAATGAGGAAGTATTTAATCAGATGGTCCTACCAGTATTAACTTAGCCATCAGAAACTTGCCGTCTTACTAAAGCCTTAGATAAGCTAGTTACGACTCAAAGCGCTATGGAAAGAATAATGATGGGATTAACAATAAGAGACGGTAAAAGGGCAACATGGATATGAGAGCAACTAAAATATATGATATTCTAACAAGAAGAAAAATAAATGGACGTGGGGAGAACATATAATGAGAATGACAGATAACAGATGGATACAAAGACTAATAGAATTGGTCCATGAAGGTTCCAAACGAAGCAGGACAAGGAAGAGAAGACGATGAGTTGATTACCCAAGAAAATTTTTTGGTGTAGAGTGACGTAGAAAGACTATTAACAGAAGGAAGTGCAAGGACATGTCTGAAGCGTTTGCCCTGCGGTGGACGAGCAACCTTTGATGTTAAAGATGATGGTATGCACTTGCACACACATACATTATATATATATATATATATATATATACATATGTAAATATATAAATGTAGAGAGAGAGAGAGAGAGAGAGAGAGAGAGAGAGAGAGAGAGAGGGAGGGAATTAATTATTAACCCACATTGTTACACATAAGTTATTGTGTGAAGGTTCGAATCTCGATATGGAAGGAATAGCATTTTAGTTCAATTCTCAATTGGGTCCGATGTTGTCAATAGGCTGCTTATCAAAATATTTAATAGAATATGAAAAGATCAGAGGCCATGTAGTAGCATTTGAAATTGCGTATATCATCATATTTATTGAGCTTGTTGCAATGTAAATTTAATTAAGTACTCCTTCAAGACATCTGTGTAGATTAGTTATAAATAACTATGCAATTTTAGAGTTTTACAATCTCTCTCTCTCTCTCTCTCTCTCTCTCTCTCTCTCTCGCGTGAGGTTAGTATGGGTGTGGCTCGGTGATGATGTAATGTTAGAGGTAATTTGATATGAAAATTAAAGTGAGCGTCCGCGTGATGTAATATAATGAGTAAAGGAAACCCTGTCGGGGAAAACTTAAGAGAGCTTAATCAATATTGCCATATTTACTGAAAATGAGCTACGTTTTACCGTATTTATGGAGTCCATGTGGACCAAAGAAAATAACCTGATACACGACTCTTATTTGAACTGTCACTGAATAAGGTCGGAAAAGAACGTGAGAAAATATGAAAGTTTGAAATTTAGTGGGTAGTGAGGGCTAGTGCTGGCGGTGGTGGGTAGAAGTAGGCGGACGTAGATGGAAGGATCTAGACGAGGGCCTGCATCCTGCCATCTCTCTCTCTCTCTCTCTCTCTCTCTCTCTCTGCAGCTTCATGTTCCACTGTGAACGCATCATGACGGAAACAGAAACCCCTCTGTGCTTTCATTAAGGCCTGAAAGTATTTCAGCGAATGGGCGATTCCTTGAACGCTTACAAAGCCCAGAAATTAAAAGGAAAACGAAGCAAAATTGCTTCGCTGAAATTCTTTTTATATTTCTTAGTGGCTTCTCTCTCTCTCTCTCTCTCTCTCTCTCTCTCTCTCTCTCTCTCTCGGTGTTTTTGGCCTTTTTCCTCCAGCATTCATCTCCCACCAGACACAGTGTTGCTTAAACAACCAATTAGCGAATTAAGATCTGCCATCCATAAAGTTATAATTATATAATTTTCTTCGCTGCCTCTTTCCAGTATTTTTCATAAAGTTCTGGTTTTCTATGTTCGGCTTCCTTCAACTTTATTTTTTTTTTTTTATTAGTGACGAAATCAGTCAAATAATTTTAGGTGCATTCCCCTTTATGATAAAAAGCGTGTCTGACTATATATATATATATATATATATATGTATATATATATACACACACATACATACATACACATACATACATGCATTCATACATACAGAGAGAAAACATACCATACATACGTGCAGAGAGAGAGAGAGAGAGAGAGAGAGAGAGAGAGAGAGAGATAATTAAAGTAAGGTCTATAGGTGACTAAACAAATATATGACTTGTTAGGTGCTGTACCAAACTAAGTAATCATTCTTTAGCCTTTAGTGCAAATCGCACATTAGTTCACGCATTTTAAATCTTTTTTCTGAATAGCTTCATTCGCTGGACCTCAAAACTTTGTAAAATGGTATATTCAAGGTTATGCCCTTGGTGCATCTGGGAGGAAGTGGAGTTATACTCGTTGTTTTCTCCTGATTTCATGGCATGTTTAAAGGTTTAAAGGCCGCCCATGAATGGCAGAGGCAAGGGAAGGTGACATTGCCCTAGTAAGCTGGATAAAGTCCTAAAGACTGATCACATATCATATGATCAGCGCCCAAGCCCCCTCCTCTCCAGCCATACTAAGATCAGGGAGGGCCAGGCAATGGCAGCTGATGACTCAGCAGATAGACATATAGGCTCCCCCGACCCCCTCTCATCTTTAGCTCACAAGGATGGCGAGGTTGTAGACACTAAAGGAACTAACGAGTCTGAGCGGGACTTGCACATGAGCCTGGCGATTACCAGGCAGAGACATTACCAATCAGGCCACAACAACTATTGCTTTTTATCTTCATAGTTTTTAGAAGCATTTGCTATGTACTTACATACGTATAAAATGCCTAGTTTTAGATATGATTCTCTATGTATTTTTATCTATATCTATCTACATAATAGAGGGAGAGAGAGAGAGAGTGTGTTATAAAAACAGATTTTTGAAAGTATGTATGTTTGTATAGTGTTTTAATGATAATGGAATAGCCTAAATCCAAGAGAGATTTGAAAAACATTGTCATTCATTAATACGTGGAATTTATATCAATCGTTTTGGCAGGTAAAGATTTTTTTATTTGATTTTAATGTATCGGTTGGAATAGAAAACGTTCTAACTATATAGATAATATATATATATATACATACATATATATATACATACATACATACATATATATATATATATATAGAGAGAGAGAGAGAGAGAGAGAGAGAGAGGGGTCGTGGTAGGGATGATAGGGGGTAGGCTGCTGGCTATGGTGCAGGAGGGAAGAGTACGAAGTGATCAATATAGTGGTGATGGTAAAGGGGCGTGACCATTCTGCCCACGTGGATCCTTCGCCTTCTTTTTCTTCTTAGTCATCGGGGTTTTCCTTGTCACTTATTAACGGAGAGAGAGAGAGAGAGAGAGAGAGAGAGAGAGAGAGAGAGATATTTCCTAAAATTCTTTTCAAAATGAAATTACCGTAACTTACCTCTCCTATAAAATTAATTAAATTAATTTATTCTTTTCCGTTTATATCTTAATAATTGAACGGTTAAATATAGCAACTTTTGTAGAAATTGATGTATAGAAAAATTGTGGATACATTTGGTATGATCCTCCTTGGTTTATTGATTATTTTATTTTATCCTACTGGCGTTGCAACAACTGAAGTCATCGAAGATGTCAGGTGTCTGTCAATTGTACATGGTGATCTTAGTGTATTTCGGTTTGTTGTGTTTGTGTGTGTGTGTATATATATATATATATATATATATATATATATATATATATATATACACATATACATATATATATATATATATATATATACATATACATATATTATATATATATACACACACACACACACAAACACCATTAACTTCTATAATTATTGCATATTTTTCTCAAAGCCCCTCAGCCTCGGGACAATATCTGTTTCTTACTACCTGTGTTGAGCTCTGGTGTATTTCCAACCTGTCAAATTAATAGAAGACCGTTGGTTGATTGATTAGGGGTTATCTGGCATCCTGAGATAGAAGAGCGTCTGTGCTTTTGTTTTTAATCTCTGTTATTAGTCATATAACAAAGAAACCGGGGACTTATCAATTTTGGACGAGTGATAGATAAGATTTGACTTGGAATAACTATTATCATCTAAGAGCTTTTGCTCAGAGTTTATGCTGCAACTGAAAGGGAACACAATTCAACATTAAAAAAGAAAAACCCTTTAATTTCTGGTACAACCCAAGAAAATAAATGTTAGGCTACCCTCAAATTTGAGCATTTAGGTGTAGGTTTAACAGTTCCTCCCTTGCCTAAACTAGAATAGTAATAGTAATTATAATTATAATAGTAATAATGATAAAAATAATTTTCTATTTTTTTTTTCAAATGTACAAAAAACTAGCATATTGAGAAGTCCTAAGATTTTCAGAGATCAATCTATCCTGAGGAATGCTTAATTTTTTCATGTATACCGTGTTTTGGACATTGTTCTTCTGTCCGGTATTCAGCTGCTGACGCTCATCTTAAGTTGATAGGCAGAAACTTACTGTTTATTAAATTAATCTGTGGTACCGTCGTTCTGTGGGTTCTTTATACATGTTGCATAAGATTTTTCCTAATTCTGACCATCCTTTGCATGAATGCAAAGGAATAATAAAAAAAATATGAAAAATCTTCCCAAACTGTACCAACCAGCATGACTTCGTATTAAGTATGCGGTTGATTCTAAGATTTGTCTACTTGATCGCTTTTTGGGTATTACATGGCAATCCTCTCTAGCAATTGACGTTATTCTCCCTTTGTGTAACGTAAACATCAGATCTCCGTTATGTAACTTCCGTTCGATTAATCTGTGATTCTTGAGTGGCTTCGGATACATCTCCCTAAAGTTCTAGTCAAGATAATTTGGCGAGTGTTTACGATTTGTTTGTATATTTACAACTCACAGGGAGAATTGAAGAATTAGGGATAAATTTAGTCATTTTTAAAATTATTTCCTAGGTTTGACGGCTCATTCCTTTGTATTTGAATCCTTAGTATTTTTAAGAGAGAGAGAGAGAGAGAGAGAGAGAGAGAGAGAGAGAGGCATATCTCTTCTATACTAACTTAATTTTATTTTACCACACTTCCTTTAAACTACGTCCACCAAACACTGATACAATCTATTGAAATTTAGAAATAAGAATATTAATCTTTCGTATAGCATTATTGTTATAGTTATTATTACTAGCTAAGCAACAACCCTAGTTGGAAAAGAAGAATGCTATAAGCCCAAGGGCCTCAACAGGAAAAATTAGCCCAATGAGGAAAGGAAATACTGAGAAATAATGAACAATTCACCATCATCATCATCTCCTATTCCTATTGACGCAAAGGGCCTTGGTTAGATTTCGCCAGTCGTCTCTATCTTGAGCTTTTAAATCAATACATCTCCTTTCACCATCTCCCACATCATGCTTCATAATCCTCAGCCATATAGGCCTGGGCCTTCCAACTCTTCTAGTGCCTTGTGAAACCTAGTTAAAAGTTTGGTGAACTAATCTCTCATGGGGAGTGCGAAGAGCATCACCAAACCATTTCCATCTACCCCTAACGATGAAATCACCCACCTATGGCACTTGAATAATCTCTTTTATAGTTTCATTTATAGTCTTGTCCTGCTATTCAACTCTATTCTTATGAGGCCTTAGTTCTCAAATCTGCAAAATCTGTTGGATGTTGTTTCATTGTGATACCATGACTTGTGTCCATATAGTGACACTGATCTCACTAAACTGATATACAGTATGTAGCCTGATATTCATATATAATTTCAGGAGATTTTATTTCCCAGTTTTACTTATCCTAGCCATTATCTGTTTTTTTTTTTTTTTTCATTAAACTCTAATACCAAAGACCCAGTATTGGAGATCATAGTTCCCAAATATTTAAATGATTCCACCTTATCAATCCTTTCTGCTTCCATAGATATTTCATCTTTCATTGGATATTCCGTTCTCACCATCTCTGTCTTTCTTCTATTTATCTTGAACCTAACCTCATGTGATATTTCATGTATTCTAGTAAGGAAGCATTGCAAAACCTGTGGTGTTCTGTAAAGGACAGCATCATCAACATTTTTTATATCAGCTAATTTTCTATTACCAGTCTAGTCCAATCCTTATCCGCCATCCCCAACTGTTCTATGTTTTACAAAATCCTTCTTAGAACAATGGAAAACACCCTTTTTGCTTTCATTATAAACTGTCACTGTCTATTCCTTTTCTCATTTTACTATACACCGTGAAGGGGGCCAACGTGTATTGGTCGAAATATAGTTATTTATTTCTATTTCCTTTGTATCATTTTGGGGCCTTTTTGAACAAAAAGGCTAAATTGTTCTAATGCAGTTAGAAGTAATAGTTTTTTTTTTTTTTCACCAAAATCTCTCCATTCCATGCTCATCCTTAGTTTAATTACGGTCTCATCTTCTGGGAAAACACTTAACTGCGAGTCTTAAGTACGTATATTTGTTAACAATTTGTAGATTTTCGACCATAACCCATATTTGTTGTCTCTCTGCATTTTAATTAAATATTATCTTAATTTTACTCATTTTCATTTTCATTCCTACATTTCTGCTTTCACTATTCCAATCTTTTATTATGTTGAGCAGTTCTTCCCACGATTCACTAAATAGAGTATTGTCATCTGCAGATCGTAGGTTGTTAAGGTATTTCCCATTAATGTTAATTACTACATTTTCCACAATTTAAATTCTTAAAAACTACTTCTACGCACAATGTGAATAATTTACGAGTGATCTTTTTTTAAAGTATGGTAAACCCTATTGAGTAGGAGCGCAAAATTAACGGTTTGTGCAATGTCGCAAAACTTTTTGACAACAAAAGTTGGCGATTGCTCGCAGGAAAATCCGGAACATACAGGTGCTGCTATTGTCAGTTTGGGTGGGGAAGTACTATTGGCGTATGTGACCGGTGTGAAAGGGGGGGGGGGGGAGGGCTCCAGAGAGGATGGAAATAAAGAGTTAGGGCCAAATTTCGTTTGCTATTTATATACTGGCGAAAAAACATAGTCATTAGTTCTCTCTCTCTCTCTCTCTCTCTCTCTCTCTCTCTCTCTCTCTCATTCAGTGAATATTATGTGAAGTATATCAACTGAATTTTAGTCTTTAATTTTGCATGCACGTTGTTTCATATTGAAGATAGGTACAGTACATGCTAAATTCAGTGAAAATATCGTTTATTTTGAAGAATTAAGTCCGTTTTGGATACGTAATTTGTGTGCGGGTTTTTCTGATTATTACTTCTTTTATGTGCAATACACGATTGTTTTTTTTTTCTTTCGAAAAAAATGCTATAATAGTAGAGGACTAATTAAAGTAGGTAAACGTTATTAAGTTTTTTGTATATTACTATCGCGACATTTTCCTCCATATGTTCAATCAAGTTGTTCATCACTAGTTTTTTCTGCCATAACCCTCGTTGCGGGTACAGATAAAATAATTAATTGAATCTATACATCACCGCCTGTTGTTTAACTCGCCCTTTTTATGTGTATTTAAAAGACTATTCTTCAAGTTTTTGTCATATGGTCTGATTTTTTTATTCTCTCTCTCTCTCTCTCTCTCTCCTCTCTCTCTCTCTCTTAATGAGATAGCAGGAAACGTGAATTAGGTGCAGTTGCCATGGATGTTGAGTTGTTTTTGGCAAGATTTGAATTCACTGTAACCATCCGAAAAAAACTATGGTTCAGAATTTATTGAATAATTATTTTTTTTTATTATTTTCCTTTAGTATATAGGATTTTTTATATCTATAATGTCCCGAGAAAGTCATTACCTGGCTGTGTGAGTTGACAGTAATAGCAGAAATAAAGATAGGAATTCCTTTGATGTCGTCTTGTGTTTTATATTGTGGCATTTTGCACATGATGATAATTAAATGCCAAGCTATAACAAACATCAGCTTATACTATTGTTAGCTTTTTAATTGCCGTAGTGTACTCTCTGATGCTTTAAACCATTTTGTTGTAGAGAATAGATCTTTTATTTAGATTGTTGTTAGCAGAATTTGGAAAACTTTATATCCTCATATGGGCAAATTCTGTTCTAGTATGTTGTGGTTTTATTAAATGTCGATCCAGTTTCGGTGTCATTGCCATTCTATGCGCACTTTTCTCCTTCCTCTTCATTGTTAGTCCTCGTGCGAAGTTGACGGTTAGTATGACTTGGTTACTGGTTGGTATAATATTGGAAGCCTTACTTGAATATACATGTCTCTCTCTCTCTCTCTCTCTCTCTCTCTCTCTCTCTCTCGACTATCTAAGTGACTGTATATCATTCAAGATTAAATGTGGGTTTTTTATATGAAGCATTTCGGTGTCCCTTTAATTATACCTGCTTTTAGATAGTTACACAATAGATACGATTTACATGAAAATGCAGCAATAGTTTTGAAGGTAAAGACGTTTGTAAAGGAGAAATCAACACCTCATGTTTTTGTTGGCTTTGCCAGATGGTTCTCGTTTGTCTGCAGTTTATCCTTCTGTTAAATCTGGTGGTTGTGTCCGTTTTTATCTTAACCATTCTTTTTTTTTTTTTTTTTTTTTTATACAACAATATGTTTACTCAAGGCGCGAGGTTTTATAGACTTCCGACGGTACTAAAATAAGTATTTGCTGGATAATATCGTTAATCGTATATTAACGAAATTAAGCAGTATTGAGTCTGGTTATTACTATATATATATATATATATATATGTATTATTACTTATATATATATATATATATATATATATATATATATATATATATATATTACAAAGATAATGTATGTTTTTGTGCGCGCAGCTTCAACTTCCATTACTT
>NC_090732.1:51865776-51869039 GCF_036898095.1 Palaemon carinicauda | reverse complement strand
CCTACTGGCGTTGCAACAACTGAAGTCATCGAAGATGTCAGGTGTCTGTCAATTGTACATGGTGATCTTAGTGCATTTCGGTTTGTTGTGTTTGTGTGTATATATATATATATATATATATATATATATTATATATATATATATATATATATATATATACATATACATATACATATATATATATATATATATATATACATATATATATATATATATATATATATATATATATATATATATATATATACACACACACACACAAACACCATTAACTTCTATAATTATTGCATATTTTTCTCAAAGCCCCTCAGCCTCGGGACAATATCTGTTTCTTACTACCTGTGTTGAGCTCTGGTGTATTTCCAACCTGTCAAATTAATAGAAGACCGTTGGTTGATTGATTAGGGGTTATCTGGCATCCTGAGATAGAAGAGCGTCTGTGCTTTTGTTTTTAATCTCTGTTATTAGTCATATAACAAAGAAACCGGGGACTTATCAATTTTGGACGAGTGATAGATAAGATTTGACTTGGAATAACTATTATCATCTAAGAGCTTTTGCTCAGAGTTTATGCTGCAACTGAAAGGGAACACAATTCAACATTAAAAAAGAAAAACCCTTTAATTTCTGGTACAACCCAAGAAAATAAATGTTAGGCTACCCTCAAATTTGAGCATTTAGGTGTAGGTTTAACAGTTCCTCCCTTGCCTAAACTAGAATAGTAATAGTAATTATAATTATAATAGTAATAATGATAAAAATAATTTTCTATTTTTTTTCAAATGTACAAAAAACTAGCTATTGAGAAGTCCTAAGATTTTCAGAGATCAATCTATCCTGAGGAATGCTTAATTTTTTCATGTATACCGTGTTTTGGACATTGTTCTTCTGTCCGGTATTCAGCTGCTGACGCTCATCTTAAGTTGATAGGCAGAAACTTACTGTCTATTAAATTAATCTGTGGTACTGTCGTTCTGTGGGTTCTTTATACATGTTGCATAAGATTTTTCTTAATTCTGACCATCCTTTGCATGAATGCAAAGGAATAATAAAAAAAATATGAAAAATCTTCCCAAACTGTACCAACCGGCATGACGTCGTATTAAGTATGCGGTTGATTCTAAGATTTGTCTACTTGATTGCTTTTTGGGTATTACATGGCAATCCTCTCTAGCAATTGACGTTATTCTCCCTTTGTGTAACGTAAACATCAGATCTCCGTTATGTAACTTCCGTTCGATTAATCTGTGATTCTTGAGTAGCTTCGGATACATCTCCCTAAAGTTCTAGTCAAGATAATTTGGCGAGTGTTTACGATTTGTTTGTATATTTACAACTCACAGGGAGAATTGAAGAATTAGGGATAAATTTAGTCATTTTTTAAATTATTTCCTAGGTTTGACGGCTCATTCCTTTGTATTTGAATCCTTAGTATTTTTAAGGAGAGAGAGAGAGAGAGAGAGAGAGAGAGAGAGAGAGAGAGAGAGAGAGAGAGAGAGAGAGAGGAGAGGAGAGAGAGAGAGAGAGAGAGAGAGAGAGAGGCATATCTCTTCTATACTAACTTAATTTTATTTTACCACACTTCCTTTAAACTACGTCCACCAAACACTGATACAATCTATTGAAATTTAGAAATAAGAATATTAATCTTTCGTATAGCATTATTGTTATAGTTATTATTACTAGCTAAGCAACAACCCTAGTTGGAAAAGAAGAATGCTATAAGCCCAAGGGCCTCAACAGGAAAAATTAGCCCAATGAGGAAAGGAAATACTGAGAAATAATGAACAATTCACCATCATCATCATCTCCTACTTCCTATTGACGCAAAGGGCCTTGGTTAGATTTCGCCAGTCGTCTCTATCTTGAGCTTTTAAATCAATACATCTCCTTTCACCATCTCCCACATCATGCTTCATAATCCTCAGCCATATAGGCCTGGGCCTTCCAACTCTTCTAGTGCCTTGTGAAACCTAGTTAAAAGTTTGGTGAACTAATCTCTCATGGGGAGTGCGAAGAGCATCACCAAACCATTTCCATCTACCCCTAACGATGAAATCACCCACCTATGGCACTTGAATAATCTCTTTTATAGTTTCATTTATAGTCTTGTCCTGCTATTCAACTCTATTCTTATGAGGCCTTAGTTCTCAAATCTGCAAAATCTGTTGGATGTTGTTTCATTGTGATACCATGACTTGTGTCCATATAGTGACACTGATCTCACTAAACTGATATACAGTATGTAGCCTGATATTCATATATAATTTCAGGAGATTTTATTTCCCAGTTTTACTTATCCTAGCCATTATCTGTTTTTTTTTTTTTTTTCATTAAACTCTAATACCAAAGACCCAGTATTGGAGATCATAGTTCCCAAATATTTAAATGATTCCACCTTATCAATCCTTTCTGCTTCCATAGATATTTCATCTTTCATTGGATATTCCGTTCTCACCATCTCTGTCTTTCTTCTATTTATCTTGAACCTAACCTCATGTGATATTTCATGTATTCTAGTAAGGAAGCATTGCAAAACCTGTGGTGTTCTGTAAAGGACAGCATCATCAACATTTTTTATATCAGCTAATTTTCTATTACCAGTCTAGTCCAATCCTTATCCGCCATCCCCAACTGTTCTATGTTTTACAAAATCCTTCTTAGAACAATGGAAAACACCCTTTTTGCTTTCATTATAAACTGTCACTGTCTATTCCTTTTCTCATTTTACTATACACCGTGAAGGGGGCCAACGTGTATTGGTCGAATATAGTTATTTATTTCTATTTCCTTTGTATCATTTTGGGGCCTTTTTGAACAAAAAGGCTAAATTGTTCTAATGCAGTTAGAAGTAATAGTTTTTTTTTTTTTTCACCAAAATCTCTCCATTCCATGCTCATCCTTAGTTTAATTACGGTCTCATCTTCTGGGAAAACACTTAACTGCGAGTCTTAAGTACGTATATTTGTTAACAATTTGTAGATTTTCGACCATAACCCATATTTGTTGTCTCTCTGCATTTTAATTAAATATTATCTTAATTTTACTCATTTTCATTTTCATTCCTACATTTCTGCTTTCACTATTCCAATCTTTTATTATGTTGAGCAGTTCTTCCCACGATTCACTAAATAGAGTATTGTCATCTGCAGATCGTAGGTTGTTAAGGTATTTCCCATTAATGTTAATTACTACATTTTCCACAATTTAAATTCTTAAAAACTACTTCTACGCACAATGTGAATAATTTACGAGTGATCTTT
>NC_090732.1:51848276-51860776 GCF_036898095.1 Palaemon carinicauda | reverse complement strand
TAATTATTTTTACTTGGGTAAGTATTTAAGAAAAGCCGGCGATTACTTTAGGCCTACCTTAGAATGTATTTTCGGGGTCTGTTCGACTCTTCGTATTTTAACGATCAATCAGAGAGAGAGAGAGAGAGAGAGAGAGAGAGAGAGAGAGAGAGAGAGAGAGAGAGAGAGAGAGAGAGAGAGAGAGAGAGAGAGAGAGCGAGCTCTCACCGAAGGAAGCTGTTCGTTTGTAGATGAATGATAAAATGAAATGTAATGATGTCTTGGCCCAGGCCATTGATGTGAAGGATTTTTTCAGAATGCAACAATGTAATGGCGGAGGAAGTCAATCGTTAAGATTTATTGTTCGTCTATGAGTGGAATGGTTCACCCTGGACAAGCGACGACAGGTGCCAGATCTCTCCTTAGCAGAATCAACATTATCTTTTGATGCGTCGTCGTTGGCTTTTGAAGATATTGTGGAAAATCAATAGTATTAAGACGAATTGTTGGAGATGTATGTTTATATTGGATACTGAAACTAAGTAGATGATTAAATTAAACTTCACTACCACTGTCAATTCGGGATTTATCAAAGTTGGTGCAAATGTTAGTGTGTCGTAGTTTAGTTTTATAACCAACAAAGATATTTGTAAAAAAAGAAAGGGAGGTTCAAGATCATACAAATAAACACGTGTAGCTAAACCAATTTAATTTATTGATTTCTTTTGTTATGAAAATTTATGATTCTCAAAGAAATTGTTTTTAGACCATACGTATGAAAAATGCTAAATGAATATTTTTTTTTTTTTATCTACGATTTGGATACTTCATATGACCTAGATATATTTCCGGTACATTATTATCTAATATTACTTTTAAATTGTCATATCCTATGTGAAATTTAACCAAGACATTAATTGTACTGTTTGAGATTAGGAGCTGTCTGTAGAGACAAACAGCCCACCCATGTTGGCACCTAAAACCAGCGATCTTTAAAAAAAAGCCTTAAGAGTAATATGGATTCAGTATTACACAATTTCCAATATTCTCTCTCTCTCTCTCTCTCTCTCTCTCTCTCTCTCTCTCTCTCTCTCTCTCTCTCTCTCTCTCTCTCTCTCTCTTCTCCTAATACCGGTTTGTTATAATTTTTCGATGCCCAGTGTGTAAATTTACCTAAAAGGACACAGTAAGGAAGATACATGGCGTACTGAGGTTGACGTCATAGAATTAATTAAGATGAACGTTGTCGAATTTTTTCTACTGTGCATACGAGGGCACCAGGGGCGACTCCTTTGATGGAACTAATTTGATATGTTTTTAAGAAATTGGCGAAGCGTAAAAGATATTTTACGGTGTTCTATATCTCCTGTCGACAAAGAAGTGACGATGTATTTAAGAGTCTCTTGAGACTGTTTTTTCATCCATTTTATGAAAGTTTAGGAGGCAATTTGATAATTTTCACTTTTATGTCATTTCTTTCTCGTGTAAAGTTATGAAGTGATTTTATGCATTAATTTGGGCTTAAAGACATGTTTGAACATAGTTTGTATGGTAGAGCATATGTATAATATATATATATATATATATATATATATATATATATATATATATATATATATATATATATATATATATATATATATGTATATATATATATATATATCCTCATGGATTTTGTAATGCATAGAACAGTTGGGGATGGCAGAGAAGGATTGGACTGGATTGGTAACAGGAAATTAGCGGACCTAGAGTATGCCGATGATGCTATCCTTATTAGCAAAACGCCATAAGACGTGCAGAGCTTGCTTACCAGAATGCATGAAATATCACGTGAGGTTGGGCTCAAAATAAATAAAAGAAAGACAGATGCTGAGGATGGAATATGCAATAGAAGATGAAATACCTTTGGAAAGAGAAAGGATTGATGATGTGGAATCATTTAATTATTCAGGAACTATCAACTCTAATACAGGGTCTTAGAGTTCGAGTTTAATGAAAGATTGAAAAAAAAAATAAATGAGACATTGGCCAGGCTAAGTAAAATATGGAAATCAAATCGCCTGTAATTACACAAAAAAATCAGGCTATATATCAGTTTAGTGAGATCGGTGTTATTGTATGGACATTAGTAGTCTGAAAATGAAACTGTATCCGTAGGATTTTGTAGATTTGTGAACAAATCCCTCAGAAGAATATTGAGAGTTAAATGGCAGGACAGGATTAGAAGTGAAACTATAAGACAGATTACTCAAGTGCCATATGTGGATGAGATCATGATGAGGGGTAGATGGAGATGGGTTGGGCATGGTCTCCGCACTCTACGAGAAAGAATAGATCACCAAACTTTCAACTGGTCTCCACAAGGTACTAGAAGAGTTGGAAAACCCAGCACTGCATGGTTGAGGTCTATGAAGCATGAAGGAGGAGGTTATGAATGGAGAAGCATTGATTTAAAAGCTCTGATAGATACGATTGGCGAAATCTAACTGAGGCCTTTGCGTCATTAGGCGTCGGAGGAGATGATGATATATATACATATATATCTATAAATATATATATATATATATATATATATATATATATATATATATATATATATATATATATATATATATATATGTAATATGTGTTTTTTTTTTTACTTTAGATTTATAATGAATAGAGAATATCTTAATAGCGTCCAAAATTCGAAGACAGCATCTCAGGGCAAACTAACCTACTGTTATTTTTCAAGATAATATGCAAACTGCACTTAGGTTTTCCATGTATTATTTTTCTTAAAGGAAAATATTTGAATTAAATTTGAAATGTATAAATGATTTTTTATAAGGCTTTGCAGAATTTCATGAGCGATCTCACAAGTACTCCTTCTCTTCCAAGAAACCTATGATTCCATTCTTGCAACGAGCTTGACGTCTGTTCTTCTGGAACGTCCTCTTCTGACCAAAGCAGACTAAACTGTGAGGCTTGCTCGCCCCGCCCCCTCTGAAACTGAAATTTGCGACCTGTGTTGCTTTCGGGTTCGATTCTGTTTGGAGCGGCGCCTTTGCTTATGAAAAGATGTGATCTTGATGCTCCAGCATTTTCTTTTCAATGAAGTAGTTTCGGCAGTCCCTACTATGTCGTTTCACTTCTTTCTCTGGGGAAGTTTAAGATTCCACTGTTGCAAAGGGTTGGATGCAGAATTTTCAAATTTGGGCTCGTTTGAGGAGCGCAGCTTAGAATGTGAAGCTTACTCGTCCTCTCAGAATGTCTAAATTTGAAGACTACATTGGTCCTTGATACCAGTTGTTATGTAACGGCATCACTCCCCACAACATCAAAGTCTCGTTTGGATGTTAATCTGTATCACCGTCGTTCAATTAGTTCATTGATCAGTGGCCACTTTCCTCTTTGTAAGGGTAGAAGAGACTCTTTAGCTGTGGTAAGCAGCTCTTCTAGGAGAAGGACACTCCAAAATCAAACCATTGTTCTCTAATCCTGGGTAGTGCCTTAGCCTCTGTACCATGGTCTTCCACTGTCTTGGGTTAGAGTTCTCTTGCTCGGGCACACTGTTCTGTCTTATATCTTATTTCTCTTCCACTTGTTTTGTTAAAGTTTTTATAGTTTATAAAGTGATATTTATTTTAATATTGTTGCTCTTCTTAAAATATTTTATTTTTCCTTGTTTCCTTTCCTCACTGAGCTATTTTCCCTGTTGGAGCCTTTGGGCTTATAGCATCTTGTTATTCCAACTAGGGTTGTAGCTTAGCATGTAATAATAATAATAATAATAATAATTATATATGTTGCATAAGATTTTTCATGATTCAAACCATCATTTGCATTCAAACTTTTCCAGACTGTACCATCCTCTACGTATTACTAGGTATGCAGTTAATTCTAGAGTTGCCCTTTCCATCAATAAGTTCTAATCTATACAGTATTGTAGAAGTTTTATTTGATCTGCGATCAGATTGTGGAATGATCAGCTTAATCTGGCAGGGTTGTCGCTTAGCCAGTGATAATAATAATACCGTTACCACCAGTATGGGTAGTCGTGGTAGTTGTTGTAATAAAGATGATGGTGATGATATTGACATTAATAAAAAAAAAAAAGTAATTTTGACATTCTCTATATTTATAGAACCATACGTTAAAAAGGTACCCCTAGTGAAATATATTCATGGAAGATGGTAACTTTTACAAAATCATTAGCATTATTTAGTTGTTGAAAAGAAAAAGGGAAAAAGTGTGTGAATATATATATATATATATATATATATATATATATATATATATATATATATATATATATATATATATATATATATATATATATATATATATATATATATATATAGTTGGTGTGTTTGTGTTTAAGATAGAGAGGTGCATACTTGTATACATTTTAATTTCCCTTTCATCTTATCTTGAAAAATCACATGCTTAGTTTATGACACTTTAGGTCTTATCTGGTATACAATTCTTCAAAATATCATTATTGAATTGTAATCAGTGGTGCTCTTATTTTATCGTCGGGTCATTTTATTGGATTATCTTAGCCCGATAATGAATGTTGTCGAGATATTAAAAGTCCTTTGTTTGGTTTCTAACAAAATGTTAGGGTCAAATGTTTTTGCGATCTTTATTTAGTTTTTGTGTGCGTTAGTTTTTCAATAGTAAAAAATATAATTGTGTACAACCTCGACTGTCGGACTAGTTAGTCACCACTGCCTGCTATAATAACACGCAGAATAAAAACACTTTTGTACAAGCTTTGGGACTTGATACTCTTTTTTGATGGTATGTATTTTCTTTTCTTTATGAAAGTTCCTTCGCCTGTGGTAAAATTATGGTATTTTTATTGCAACTTTATAATATCAGACTTTCGGGAAGTCTACGGGCAATAAACTTAGCTGAGCCCAATATGTATGCAGAATGAAGCTACCTTAGCTCGTGCAATGTCTCAGGGTCTGGTCTTAACCGTTTTTTTTTTTTTTTTAAATGAACGTCATTTTTGACGGTAGGTCGAAACATCTTAACCAGCCACTCTTATATTACTGTAAGTTTTTGACGACGGTTTAAGTACACTGGTACTTATCATTGTTGTTATAGCTATTCTTTTTGTATTGGATATCTTGTGTGGCAATTGTATGCATCGAGGTACTGTATATATCGATAACAGTAATTTGTCATTTTGGTGATTGCCATTGTTATTACTTTTAATGACAGGATTATGGAAGTTTGGTTCACTGACGCTGATAGCCGTCTGTTATTTTCCTGTTTCTTACATTACGTAAAATTTTCGTTTGCAATTAGTGCGCGTTTTAACGTGGTATCGTAAATTCTTAATCAAGTGGTTAACAGGAACCTATTTTTAGGAACTAGCACGAGTGTAGTTACACACACACACACACACACACACACACACACATTGCAGCAGCATATCAAATATCCAACTTCATGCCTTCTGTCATGGAGAAAGGGGTGAACTGTGCGTGGGGAAGGAACGTTAATTTTCATTATTAATTCTCGTGGGTTTGGTACTGTGGATATACTCGTAATATGCTGATTTATATGGAAAGATATTCCCGGTGTGCGTTTCATTTTCCTTCTATTTCTTTAAAAGGCTTAAGAGATTCAGCAGCCACGAAGGTCATGTCTGGTTAGAAAGTTAATGTTCTTATAGGAAAAACATCATGAGTAAATAGGATGAAAGTCCTCTAAATTGAGAACGTGAGAGACTGTCTGTTTAATCTTTTGCGACATCTTATACCAGTTTATTACTGTTGCTCTGGTATAATTGGACTGGGTCTTTTGGGTGTTGACATCCATCAAAATCAGCCACGTAATATCATGATCCTATTTTCGAAACGGTCTCCTGAATAACCTGTCGTCAGTGGTTGAGTCTTCTTGATTTATGTATTTTTCGTTCTTTTAAATAACGCCTTTCTGTTGCTAAGGACACTTAATAGGTAATCGCCTTTCACATCTACAATTTGGAATAGCTTTTGTCGCTCCACTTCGGTTTTCATTTGTGTTTTGTGCTGTTGGCGGTAATATCTTCTTTGTTTTTCTCTACATTGATTCTGGCTACGTCATGCATTTTCGTAGCTCATGCCTCCATAAAAGTAAGAACAATAGATGAAGATGTGGTCTTAATTATGACAGGCGTTTCTATGTGTTCCTTTCATTACCTTAGTGCCTGGTGTAAACTGCATTACCTAACTCCTTAATCGAGCTTTGCTATAGCATCTTCTGAGCAAACTTATTCCACACTGCTCGCTCATCCTTTTTATTATAAGGTTGTGCTGTCTTAAGGAATCGAGCTTCTCAAGTTAATGGCCTTCGGCTTGAGTCACAAGGATGGGAGCATATGAGGAGTGATGATGTAACCACCACTTTATTTTTCTTTTTTACTCTGTTTACTGGCACCGTTTTCTCTCTCTCTCTCTCTCTCTCTCTCTCTCTCTCTCTCTCTCTCTCTCTCTCTCTCTCTCTCTCTCTCTGATATTTTCTTATTTTCACCAGATTCTCCTCCTGCATATGTTATGCAAGTCCCGGATTGTCCTACCCCCTATGTTTTTTTTTTCTTTTATACTTGCCACCTCTGTTCTAGCTTAACTTTAACTTTTAACTTTGTCTCACGTTTTACATCATTATCATATACTTCCCTTGTTTTTTTTTAACACTCAAAATTTAACATTAACTTCGTTTTATTGTTATTTTGTGTTCCTTTGTGTATGGAGATACGTTATTTACGGTTTGTTATTATATTCAGTTCTGACTCTTCTCTTTCCACTTCTTTTTATCTATGTTTTTGCTGTGTGATTTTCCTTATGAAAGTTGACGAATAATAGAAATGTTCTACTCTTACCAGATTAACATTAAACTGGGTGCTTTTGGATTTAGTATTTCCCTTTATTTCTAACTCAATATTTTCGACTTCACGATTTTGAAATTGTTAAACGAGCTGTTGCGAACATATGGCTTTTGTCATTAGCTACGATCCTCAGTGTAAGGAATCACGTAGCTCGTAAAAGATTGCCATAAGACATTGGAGTTTTGATTGGGTTAACAGTAGCATTCAATTGACAGTCGCAAATGATTTATGTTAGTTATGGAGTTAATTAGTGTTTTTTAGCTGTTACTTCAGAAATACAGTAAATTCTTTTTGGGTGACATTTCGTTGTAACGAAGTGACTACTAAGTATCATGGCATTCAAATATATGTATAGATAATACCATCGTTTTTGCAGTGCAGATGTTAATATTTCATCTTTTTTTTCTAAATATCAGCTAAGATAGTATTTTTTATTTAACTTGTAGACTTTAGAAGAAATTTTCATAGATTCCAATTTATTTATTTCTGGCCATAAGTTTTTACATATAATCTGTAGAACATGTTTATATTTCTAAGATTTTTGGAATTGTCGTAAACATACAGAATAATTTTTCCATGTATGTATTCTCTTATTATTGCTTCTACTCAGTCTTTTTGCTCATGAAAGTATGTTAAGAATATATTGGAAGTAGTTATTCTTCGCTGGTATTCGGATATTTCTAACAACTGGTTGGCAGTCTTAATTGCTAACACATCTTATGGGAGTTGCTGGCATTCTTGTCCCAGTTTTAGTGATGAAAGAAGTACTTTAGATGTGGGGACAACCATAGACACATGTCTTTGGTTTGGCCAGCATCCACAATTGTACTTCGTTCCATGTGACAGCTCGTTTCATGTTTACGCTGTTTATTGCAAAGGTCATCGTATTTGTTCAAGTTTAGCTTTCTTATAAATATATAGACATTTTGAATGAATCTCACATTTTACTTGAGGGACAATTAGGATTTTCTTAAAGACTTCATATCCCAGCTATACAAAACCCCAAAGCAGTATAGTACAGCACTCCTTAATTCGCCTGCTCGTTTTCCGTGTTGCTTCAACCTTTATCGCGGTATTTTACTCCTACCCTTTTTAATTTTATATAGCTTTTATGCCTTTTGACGGTAGTGTATAATATAATTCGTGTTTGTTTGCTCTTTATATTTGTGTCACTTCCCCTTCTTATTTACATCTTATACTGCTTTCCGAATTATATTAGGTTCGTCTCGCACTTGCACCACAACCTTTAATTTTAAATATTTGTAATATCTTTCCTTTCCTTCATGTATGTTTTTCATTTTTTTAACTACCACACCCTTTTCCATCGTTGAAGACGCCGTCCAGTTCTTTCGGTTATTTTTCATGTATTCTTAGCACCTTCTTCATTTAACGCAACATGGTTTTATCCGTCAACTAGTTCGAATAACCCTAACTTCATAGATATTATATTATTTCCATCTTCACATAACTTTCCATATATTCTTTTAATTCTGGCCCATATATGTTCCTTATTTCTTTTTTCGCATTTGCTATTCACACCGAACATTTTCGTTGTTAAGGCAACCGTTATCCCAGCTTATACAGCGGACATTAGTTCAAGTTCACCATGGTACCGCTCTCACGCAAGTGGGAGGTAATTTTGTTCGGCAGTGACCTTGGGACTTAGAGGTCTAATTTGTGTAAACAGGATAAATTAGAGTCCTACATCTTCTCTCCCAGCCCTCATAATTTTTTCGTCAGGAGAATTTTCATGAACTACTTATATTTTAACATTTTCTGTTGTGCAACTACCATTTATTAGCTTTAGTCCTTTATCAAATTTCTACCATTTATGATATTCAGTGGTGTGTCATTTTTATTCCCATCTATTTTTCCTTCCCAATATACTGTATGATGGGTTACTTCCAGCTTCACATTTCATTCTTTTAACATCCTTTAGTGACTTAGTCTCATGACAATTAATGCAAGTAGTCATAGCCTCCGATATTTCATCTCTCTTCGTCACTTTTTAACACATCAGTTTTTCTTTTTCTTTTCAACGACTGTCTACTTGACCCTTCATATTGTACTACCATTTTTTTTTTCTCAGAGAGGGCTTTTGTCTGTTGTCCATTAACACTTAGCTTATTAATTTTCATATTGAGAAACAGTGATCCAAGAGAAATTAAATTTGATAGGAATGACCTTGATACGGTCTTTATATGGTGTTACTTTTATTCAGATGGGTTAGCTAGCTAACTGCCACCATTCGTTTCATTCACCCATCTTTCCAATCAACTAAAAAGAAATAAAAAAGAAAAATCTACAAACGTGGTAGTCTTGACTACCACGTTTGTAGATTTTTATTTCTTATTGTAATTTTTATTTCTTATTGCAATGTCTATTAAATATCATAAGCATTGAAAAGTAAAATTTGACGGTAATGTTCCTTTGAGGAAATTAGTAGTAAATATTACCTCTACGCATTTCACCAACCAGGATTTGGATGAGCTACAGTTATCTTAGGGCTAATCGAGTTTTTTTTTTTTTTTTTTTTTTTTTTTTTTTAGAATTGCGTCTACGTCACTCTCCTTCCGTGGCTTATATTATTCTTAAAATAGTTAATTTTTTCTTTTTACTTCCTCTGATTTTTTCTTTTGTGTCTCTTCTTTTCCTTAACTATTCTTTATTTTAATACTAGAGTGTGTTTTATAATATTTTCCTGCTGTCCTATTTTTTTTATAATCTTGCTTCGCTGTCTTGTTTTGTTCCTCCTCCCCCTACTCTCTCTCTCTCTCTCTCTCTCTCTCTCTCTCTCTCTCTCTCTCTCTCTCTCTCTCTCTCTCTCTCTCTCTCTCTCTCTCATTTCAACATCTCAATTCTTCTTGTCCACGTTATCTCCTGTATCCTTAACCAAAACTTTTGCTACACCTTAATAAAACTCCCCATTTTCATATCTTCTACTTTCCCTTCTGCCCTATCGCCTTCCTTTCGCCCTCTATTAAATCTTACCCATATTTTATCTTACTTTCCTCTCTTTAATTCTTATTCCTCTTATACGCAACTCTTTTATAATTGATCAAACTTTACTGTATTTATGAGGTTTATATTTTTTTTTTTGCTTCCATGTGTATCACAAACTGTTTATTTTATTTAGTTGTATTATAATACAGTACCTATTACTTTGCCCATCTCATTTCTCCCGTCTCAGTATTGGTATTAAGATGTTTTGTTTGTTCTAGCTTATGTTTAGCTAATTTTCCTCCAAATGTTTACATATTCTTGTCTTAATTCATCTGACCGGCATCTTTTTTGTAAGTGTTTACTCGCCACAAACTCCCTTCACCCAATTATTGTCCTGTACGAATTTTGCCATCTGTTTGCCCTTTCCCTTTGGAATTCCTTCTTACCCTTTTCATTCTATTTTCATCATTTTGGTATCAATTTTTACTTTCATCATTCTGTTTTTTACTTTCTAAGGTCAATACCTTTAGCCTCCTAATTTTTTTTTCTGTTTCTCTAATGCGTTTAAGGTATCCTTCTCGTATTCTTCCAATCTTTCATTTTGTGTTTACGTTCCATTGTATTCAACCTTCAATATTCCTTTCCTTTTCTTACTTTTTTCTTTGAGCTAAGCAGTATTTTTTATTCTTACTACTACTACTACTACTACTACTACTACTACTACTACTACTACTACTACTACTACTACTACTACTACTACTACTTTTCTTTTACCTTATTCTCAATTCCAGTTGTTGTTGCCTCCTTAAACCTTTTATTTGTAACTTCTGTTTGCGTCTCAATCGTTCCATTATAACTTCCCATCTTTCCTTAGTTTGTTGTTATTGACAACTTCCACCGCCTTTTACGAACATTTTTCCAAGGTTTTCTTCACCTTTTTCGTCTTCTACCCTTAGGCTCGCTCGCTCTCTCTCTCTCTCTCTCTCTCTCTCTCTCTCTCTCTCTCTCTCTCTCTCTCTGCTGCTGCTGCTGCTGCTGCATTGCGGCTGATCTTAAAGTAGAACTTCAGCTCTGAAACGAGAGGTTGGAAGGAAGAACTTTGATGGGAATTAATGGTAGGAAAGGAGTAGCAAGAAGCGGTGAAGGCGTTCAAGTTCGTAATTCAGAAGGAAGCGGATTTAGAGTGGGAAATTAGCCTAACGACTTATGGTACATGATCAATGCGATAAATTCCTTTAAGCATCGAAGTCCTTTTTTGCCTGTGTTAAAATGTTTTCTATGCTTTTGCGTAATGTTTTTATTTTGAGTTTTGCTTCATTTTTAAAAGAAAGTTTAATGGAATTTGAGTCTGAAGTTTATTTCTGGAATATTTGTTCATTTTGAAGCAGCTCTATTGCCATAATGGATAATATGATCTTGCTCCCAAGCTTATGGTATTTCAGCCACGTTTAGCCAGCCATTATTTTTCTCCTAATTAGGGTGTAACCACGGTATTGCTTATCGTGCTACTAAAACCGAAAAACTGATGCCATATCGGTAGCCAAGGTCATTACAAGAGATTTGCTGCTAATGGGAAAGGGAACTATCCACGTAAAAATTTTATTCGATCCGTGGCATAAATTTCCTTGAGTTTTGGAATTGCCATTGGGAAATGATTTGTATAAAAACATTCAGGTAAAATAATTTTCTCTCCACGATTTGTATTTTCCCTATTTTCAAGAGCTATTTTAATCAGGAAGGTAGTTCAAGTCAGCACCAAGACCTTGCTATTTTTTTTTTTTTTCATGTTTTGCAATTTAAAATCTTTTTTATCTCTAAATTTCCTACTTTTGGGTGGATTTCAAATTAGACTTATGAGACCAGCAAACCTTGCTGTATAGGCACATATCTAAATACGCGCTGTTTCACATTTTGGAGAATCTTTTTCTTAGGAGCAATGGTATCTTGTAGTAAACTAAATGAAGGCCTTACTTCATTTGTATTCCTGAATATTTAAGCTCATTCCCCTCCTCTTTGATTTAATTTTTTTTTTCATGATAAACTATATGAAAGCCAAACCATAGAAAATAATGTAATGTGACTACTTTGTACCTATTGTTAAGGTAACAAAGACTCAAGCTTCAAAGTACGTGTATGCAACATGTGGCATGAATGTTACAAATCTCTGTTAGGGTAAGCTGTAGGTTATGGTAATTCATCAGCTTTACGCTTTCGCATGTCAAGGGTCTTAAATGGATTCTGTTGAAGATTGCGAAAGTGTCACTGATCTATAATACTATTGAGCATCCTTAAGAAAATTGTTCTCAGTATTATATTAATAATAATAATAATAATAATAAAAACATAAGTAGCGAAGAGTGAGCGATAATTTTAGTAAATGTTCGGAAAACTTTATAGTCATGAGGAAGTCTTGAGTTTTTTTTTTTTTTTTTTTTTTCCAGTCCACACCCGCAAACTTTCTTATTTTGTCAATCCAACGTCTTTTCTTCCTTCCCCTGCTTCTTTTTCAATCTCTTGGGACCCGTTCTGTTATGCTTAATGTCCATCTATTATCTGTCATTCCCATTTTATGTCCTGTCCATTTCTTTTTCTTAAATGTTAGAATATCCCCACTTTTAGTATGCTCTCGTATCCATGTTGCTCTTTTTCTGTCACTTAGTGTTAATCCCATCATTATTCTTTCGATAGCTCTCCGAGTTGCAACTAGAATTAA
>NC_090732.1:51833276-51845776 GCF_036898095.1 Palaemon carinicauda | reverse complement strand
ATTACTTGTTATATAATCACAATCTAGGTAAAATAAGAACGGTAGGATTAAGAAAAACATACCCTTAGTTTTACTTTATTTGGATATTAGAGAATATGGGTTGAAGAAAGTGAATGCACCCCTCGTAGCACTTAAGAAAATTAGGGTTTGTAGTGCTCTTTTACTGCATTATTCGAAACTTATTTAAGTGACACTTCTAATCAAGTTGCTAAACACTCGTCTTAATGCTGATATGAAGTAGCAAATATTCAGAAATGTATATACACGAATTCACTTGGCGGATGTGGCGGAGTATACATATACGTACACATGTATGCTTACGTATGTGCTGAGGACTTTGTGCCCGACGGTGGGTTTAATTGGTCTCGTGTTACGGGAGTGAATGGTGGCACTGTGATTGGCATCCTTGTGTTATATGGTGATTAAGTGCATCTCCCGTCAAAGGGCACTTGTCAGTGGATTAACAAAGGGTCTTAGTGTTTCGTTGTCATTGAGTTTTGGTTCTTTGTTTGCTTTGGAATTTTAAAAAGTATTTTCATTCTATTGAAATACGTAGTTATATTTGCCTTGTGAGTGTTTATCATTGTTTTTAAGCGTTCTGAATGTGAACAGTGTTTTATTAATAGAAGAGTTCTTTTATGTAAAAATTTGGAACGGATCTTTTATTCACCTTAGTGTATCTCTCTCTCTCTCTCTCTCTCTCTCTCTCTCTCTCTCTCTCTCTCTCTCTCTCTCTCTCTCTCTCTCTCGACTTAGGGACGCAGAAGTAGATTCCTTTTGGTGGTCATTGGCAACTTTCTATGAAGCCCTAAGGCAATCAGTTACCATCCTCAACTTCCTTTCTCAGTCCCTTTAAGAAATTAAGGTGGTGATTTCTTCTCTTTTCTGTGACAAGAGATAAAAAGATGAGACAAAGTGAGAGGTGAATTTAGGAGCTACGTTTGCTCTGCTGTTCTACATTTTCTTTATCTCACATCGTAGCCTAACAGAAGTTATTTTAAAAATATATTGATAAGGTATTGTTATTTTTTCTTGTTATATTTTTCTCTCTTCCCGCTATTATCATTAGTATCTTGACCTTTCCTGTAACACGGAAGAAACGTAACCCCTTGTATTTCAATCTTTGTTCGGTATATTTTCTCTTGTCGTACCGCCTTCACCCGCTGGTTCACAATTCCTTCCGGGGATTCGTGACAGCACTTTTGGCTGTCTTCTGGAGGATTTTCGTGGACATCCTTGTGCCGTCCTACGTTTACAATGACTGCCATTATTACTGGCCATATGACGCAGCAGTTCATGGCGCCTGTGTTGAAATGGGATCCAGGTAATGAATTATGTATGACGCTTTTATGCTTTGCCAGTGATAGATTTATCTTGAATTGCTTTACTTGCAAAATGTGGTTTTCTTTCAGCCTCTGCAAATTTTTGTCACACAAAATCATTAAACTACCAAAATCAAAATTTAGGTTTTCAGTCATTATCTTGAGCAGAATCACGTACTCTCTTTATTATTAGATTCTGGGCCTAGTGAGTTATTTGTGTGTCAGCCTTGCCTTACCTGCTATGTTCATTGTTGCAGCTGATCAAACATAATTTCCTGTACCACTTTAAGTTCAATTCATGGAAATACAGTAAAGAATATAAAGAAGTATGATGAAAAAGTAGGAAGAATATAGTATATCATGACATCAACGAGTAAGGTTGATGCTAGTAGTACTTTGCCTAATAAAACTGTAGATTAAATCGTCATGAGGATCGGTAATTATAATTATTTGTATTATTTATTTGTGTATGATGATTTGAGATCACATCTATTACACGTTCTCTGCAAAAGTGCCACGATTGTTTTACGGAGAGTTAAAGATAATGTATTCAAATACTTCTTTTTATACTCATACTTGAAAGTCGCCATGCTAATTTGTAAATCTTTTGCTCTTATATTAAGATTTTTGTTATGAAATACTATCTCTATATTCATGCTTGCATATCTTTAAAGTGCTCCTGTTGCTTATTGGGTTCCATCATATTTCTGTTTGATTTAATTGGTTCACTAACGTCGTAATGGGTTTTCTATTTCATATTGCGATGAGATGTGTGCACGAATTGATTGATGTATTTATTACAATTTCAAGATTCATTAAAGGGTTGCCTTTTCAAAAGTGTTAATACATACAACAGTAACGATAACAGTGAAATTAATACCCTGGTGTTGCGTGTTATATCGTAATTGATGGGTAATATTTTTTTAGAATATTTCGAAATGCCATTTACAATAGTAGACTCCAAACAACTTCATTTTTTTCTGTGCAAGATTCATGGAATGAGTAATTACATAAACTCGCTAAATAATTTGAAACGTACTTGGGGCTGTCAATCTCACCCCTAATGACTTAATGAGATAACAGAAGGCTGAGCTCTTTCATGATGCCACGCCTTTCAAAGGAAAACATTGTGTAAGGGAAAAATGTATTTTTGTATTTTATAATTATTTGTATGTGATATAGGTGTGTTTGTGCGTAATGCGTTTACATATTTTTTTGTCGATTTTACTTAACTAACATAACAAATTTGTAAGTAATAAAGCCCTTATTGTTTAGTTTTATATATTACTCCAATGCTCTTTCTGTTTTAGTAATTAACCCTTCCAATTTTGTTTCATGAAGATCCGATGTGTTTTGAATCTTTTGTGTAGAGGTTCAAAACTCGGGATGTGTCGAGATATCTATTATCATTTTCTTTTGTTCAAGATTGATGGCTTCCGTTGGCCTGCGTTGCTGAAGCCGCTGTCGTCATCATCATCATAATCATCATCCCGTCTAATATTAGAGAGTTGATTACATTTTCCCACAAAAGTGTAACCACATTACACTTGATTTTAAGAGCCACTTTTCTTCTTTTTCTACTGACAAATTTTCAATCGTGAGATATAACCCTTTATTAAATTCGCAAGTATTAAGAAGTCTTCGGCTAATTAGATCTTATTCTTGTAACGAAATCTAACACAAAAGTTTAATGTGCAACCTTTTGTTCAGATCGCATAACCTTGTGTTCATGTGCTGATAATGGCAATTAACATTCTCTTACTTAGAATGCCTAGGGTCACCAATATGCTTTTCATAATGTCATAAATTTTTTTTATTTCTTTCCATATCGTTAGTTTTATTTCATTGTGGTTTATTGAATTTCGGATATAACCAAGGCTGTTTATACTTTTTATCAACAACGATTTTATCATGTACAATTTCAAGTGTCGGTCATTTTTCACTTTTTAAGAAAGCCATTTCATTTTGTTTTCTCTTGAGATTTGAGCTCTTCTTTTTTTTATGCGTATTAGCCGAGTTGACAAATGCTTTGCTCCTATCCTTAGCGAAAGCTTGAAGAAAATATACTATATAGATTACTAATGGTAATCTTTATTTCGTTGTGTAGACTCTTAATTGTTTATTTCGTTGTGTAGACTCTTAATTGTTTGTGGGATCCAGGACTATTTATTTGTGTATTATGCCAGGTAGAACTGTTTATGTAGTCATGTGTTATACACTGATGTACTGTAAGTGAAACACTGGCCATAGTAATTACTAGAAGTAATTTTTCCTCTCACTGGTCGCAGATAGAATACAGTATAATTAGTGAAGCTAGCCTCGGACGAGTATGTTTGTCGGAGTTATGGAATACTGATTACGGGTATCTGTAATTGTCAATACTGTAACGAAGTGAAAGCTACCCGGGAAGGTTTTATGTAGCTTTATGTATGTATAGGTATGTATGTAACATCGATATGGTTATTGGTGGATATATGTATCGAAGTAATGTACCTTTGTCCAAGCTTTTGTAGTATCTACTCTCTCACTCTCTTACATAGCCGTAACTATTCCATATGTTTATTTTAATTAATAATTTGCGAACCTTACTGATTAGCAATTATTGAGGGTTATTCTAGCTTATAATAGTGGCTGTGTCCATCTGGACGATTTTTGGCATGGTTAGTTCATTTAAGTACCATTGCATAATGCAAAAGGTGTTTTGACCTTTTTGTTCATGATTACTGAGTACTTTGTGTTGTGTGACCTTCTGTGTGCAGTAGTTGCCTCGTTCCCTCTGTCATATTTAATTCATTGCCACCACTTGCCTAAAATGGACATGATATATTAATGCGCTCTCTCTCTCTCTCTCTCTCTCTCTCTCTCTCTCTCTCTCTCTCTCTCTCTCTCTCTCTCTCTCTCTCTCTCTCTCTCACTGCTTTATGTAGTTTTTTGTTTTCTGTGGGCTTTAATATTGATCTGCCTTATGACTCCTCGTTACATAACGCGCAACGGGCAGCTGGGCACAATCCAGTTAAATCCTCACTTGACTCGGCAGTAAATTTGGTGTATACCTTTCGTTAGTTGCCTTTCACAGTGTGGTTTCATCCTTGGTTAATTAGTGTACTGGACTAAGAACCCCATCCCAAAAGACTATAATTGTGAGAACCGAAAGGCTAGCTTTTTGGGGTCACTTCTTCTGAGGTAGTGTTCCTTCAACTATTTTGCCTTTCGCTTTTCCTCTCTCAGCATAGTGAAGGATGGCGGTCCCCTTTATCAATTCCGGTTTATGAAAGTTTGATTTTGCAGAAGACTAAGATAAATTTTTTGTTTGTTTGTTACCCTTTGGTAGGTGTGTAAGAATACTACCGCCGTATATCCTATGGAAACTGCTGCCTTGCAGTTGGAATATTTAGTCAAAGGCTAGGTCCACTGCTAATAACTGGAAACTGCTGCCTTGCAGATGGGCTATTTACTCAAAGGCTAGGCCCACCGTAAATAACTGGGGGTGATGACTGCAAGGGCATGCGATCATAAAAACCCTCTGCCAAATTTTTAACCATTCCTGATGCTATCAGAAATGTGGATGCGGCTAGGACATCACCTGTAAGCGACACACGTCAGGATCGATCCCCTTACTATACTGGTGTGATAAATGGGCGAGGGGTACCGCAGAGTTAACGACTGTGGTCAGAGAAGCTAGAGAGAGAATGAAAAATCAGAGCAGGAACTTTGAATGTTGGTACACTAACGGGAATATTGAGGGAGATATTGAGTGTGATGGTGAGAAGGAAGATAGATGTCGTGTGTGCAGGAGACTAGATGGAAAAAAATGGAACTAGAGAGATAAGAAATGGGAGTAAAATCTATTACAGCGGGCCATGAGAGGGAAGAAATGGAGTTGGGATCATAATAAGTAATAAATGGAAGGAAATATTGGTAGAAGTAAAGAGAGTAATTTCCGCATATGCCCTTCAGATGGGTTGTCAAGAACAAGAAAAAGAATTATTTAGACAAGAGTTTGAAGCAGCTATTATAACAGTGAAAAAATGAGGAGAAGGTAATGGTAGGAGCAAACATGAATGACATATAAGGGAAGAAAAGGGATGGATATGAGGAGGTACATGGAGGCCATGAGTTTGGGATTAGAAATGATGATGTGGAGTATGTGTTAGAGGTGGCTGAGAGTTTTGAATTGGCATGTATGAACACCTGGTTTCAGAAGCTAGATAAGCATCAGATAATCTAAGAGAGAGATTGGGCAGAGTAACAGAGTGGAAAATATGCGGGATGGTACAAAAGAAATATATGTATGGGAACGGAGGAATTAGTGGTAAGATGACTAGAACCAGCAGATATGGTGTGTCGAAGGGAGGAAAGCGTTTGTGGGACAGAGAAGTGCAAAATCAGTTAAATGAAAATTAAAGGCATTAAAGGACTGGGGAGTAAGACAGGCAACGGGAGCAGAGGAATAGTACAGAGAAGAGGAAAAAGATTGTAGGAGGAAAGTAGGTATTGTATAGCTATTGGAAGAGCAATAAAACAGTTGAATGAAAGGCTAGGAACAAAAGGAAGGAGGCAAGGATATCTATAAGATTTCAAAATTAAGGAAACGGCGAAGACAAGAGTTGGGGAAACTGGTAGTCATCAGGGATAGCGATGGAAATAGATTGCATAAGGATGATAATGTTAAGAGGAGATTCAAAGAATATTTTGAGAAGCTATTGAATACTGAAAATGAGAGAGGAGGAGGAGCTGGGAGAAACATAAAGGGTTGAGGGGCCAGTTAATGGCGAAACGGAATACTGAAGTAACGTGGTCATTGAGTAAAACGAAGAATAGTAAATCATCCAGTCCATCTGAGTTTCAAATGGAAATGGCCAAGATACTAGCTACAAAGGGGGAAAAATGGATGCTGGATATATTGACAGCAATATTGGAAGAGGAAATATTGCCTAAGACTGAGAGGAGAGTTTAATGGTATTTAAAGTATATTCAAGCAGAAAGATGACAATTTAAACAGTAATTTCACGGGAATCAAATTAAGAGAGCATGGTTTGAAAATTTTTGACAGGGTACTAAATGAGAGATTTAGGGACATTGTAAAGATTGGGAAACAGCTGTGTGGATTCATGAGCGGGAGAGGGACTGTGGATGCCATTTTTATAGTAAGGCAGTTACCGGAAAAGAGACTAGAGGGAAACCAGAAGGTCTTCTATGCGTTTGTAGATTTAGATGAGAAGTGGAGGTTTGGTGCTTAAGGAAGATGAAAGTCCCAGAAATGTTGGTTAGAATGGCAGCAATGTTATATAAAAACAAGGGCAAAGGTAATAACAGCTGCTGGAGAAACAGAAACCTTTGAAGTTAGTGTTGGATTACACCAGTGGTCCCTTGGTCAGCATTAAGCCCGTTTTAGCTGTGTTAAGTGAAGAGATAAGAAATGAAGAGTTGTGGGAATTGCTATATGCAGATGATTTGGTGATTATTGCTGAGATTAAGGAAGAATTACAGAGAAGTGTTGTAGAGTGGCAAGATCCTTTGGAAAGGGGTGGATTGAGGGTAAATGTGGATAAGTCTGAAGCTATGGTGAGCAGTAAGGAAGGTAGGGACAGGATAGCCATACATGAAAGTAGAGGCACGGTTATAAAACAGGTAGATCAATTTAGATACTTGAATCTACTTTACAGTAGATTAGGAGGGAGGATGTGAGGATGAAGTTGAGAATAGGATATAAAATGCATGGGGAAAGTGGGAGGGAGGTAGCAGGAGTGGTATGTGATAAAAGGCCAATCAAGCTAAAAGTCAAGATCCATAGAACAGTAATAAGATGAGTGTTAATGTATGGATTAGAAACCTGTTCGTTGAGGTGAAAAGAGGAAGCAAAGCTTGAGAGATCAGAGATGGGAGTGCTGAATTGCATTAAGGGGATATTATTGCTTGAAAAATTGAAAAATGGCGAAAGAAGAAGGGCAGGAGTAGTATAAAGGTTATAGAGATTATAAGTGTGTCACGGCTGAGATGGTGTGGACACGTGTTGAGGATGGATGATGCGGAGGGAGAAGGGAGTGAGGAAAAGATCTAGAGGGAGACAGAGAATTAAATGGCGAGATAAGTTGTAGGATTATATGGAGAGAATAGGTTTGGTGTAAAGGCATTGGAGAGGCGCATCGGGTAACTAACCCCTTAATGTAGGGATAACTGTGGGAAAGGAGAAATTTAAAGTTTTTTGCATCAATATTTTAGTTTATTATAGTTCTTTACACATAGTTTAAGTTAAATTTATGAAATATGTAGAAGTTATAACATGTAATCAACATAAGATAACCACACTCGGGAAAATTTATTATTAACCTGAAATAATTTATTACAGTTAAATGGAAAATGCTCTCATTTCCAATAATCTTGCTGGGGGCAATAGTTCGACGGAAATCATATTATCATATATTTTAATTACATATTTGTTAATACTAAGGGCCAAAAATGTAAAAATGATAAATGTATACATTGGGCACTTGCCATCGGTACTGCATAAGTCAATTTACCAGAAACGAGACGGAAAATCGTAATATTACAAATTCTATAGTCCTGAACCAATCACATATCAACAACAAACTTCTCTTTGTCATGGTGCACCCCTACTGTAAAAATAATAGCTCTAAAAATAAAAGCTTTAAAGTAAAGAAAAGAACATTATATATTACACGCACGCGCGCGCGCAAGTTAAATATCTCAGGGAAGACAAGTTTAATATTAGGGCGGGGTTGTTATTTGCATGTCCTTGATGCAGGGTTAGGGGAGAATGACTTTTGTGATGATCATGGGAAACTCCTGTTTTGCATTCTCCAAGGAGAGTTTTTAGTACCTTTTTATTTGGGAGCCATTTTTGCTCATGGAAGTGAAACGCTTCGTCACGCTCTTGAAACTGGCGATGATGATGACGGCATGTGTAACATCAGAATAATATTATTTATGCAGGTTTTCTTGGCTTCCAATTAAAAATTTTCTTTTTCTTTATTAAGTCTGAAAGATATATTTTTTATTTGTCGATCAATTAGTATACTTGCTGCCTCTGTGACCATCTGGTAGATTTTGAATGTTATCATATGTTTTGCAATTGGCCTCGTCAACTTTCTATTTATTCTTTTGAACTTTGTGTGTGCACGCAAGCGGGTATGTGATTTACCTCCATATGCGTGACTTGTTTTTATAACCTTTATATACAGCTAGCATTAGAGGAATATGGTGTATGCTCTGGTACTTGAATGTGTGGATGTAAAATGCAAATGATGTGGTTCCTAGTACGCGGCACTTCCAAGTTAAAGCCCCATCAAAGTTAGATATGTTTTGCAATTAAGTTTATTTCTTCAGTTTGGGAGGGAATTTGTTCTCTGTCAATCTGTTTCTTTATTCGGCGTGGGTTAATCTTGACCTTCTTTGGTTAACAAATTGCTGATTATTCAATCTTCCTTTTGTTTAGGCATCTCTTTTATTCTATTTAGGGAGTCATTAAAAAAAGAAAACTAGTTTTGACAGAGATTTATGCTATGTTAAACTCATCATAAAAAAACCCAAGGCGCCTTTTATTCAGTTATGTTTATAGGGTATGAGGTGACGAAATATAATAGTAGTAGTAATATTAGTAGGAAACATAATAAATGAAAACTCTTGATAATATTGACATTTTCATGGTTTTAAAGTCGAAAATATGCAAAGGTGATTGAGAGTCTGTTTGTATGTAACGCTGTATTCGCGGTTTTTCTATGAAAGACGTTCCCTACTTCATTAAAATGGTCTTTACTTTTATTTTAGTTTTTAATGCATGAAATAACAGAAGATAGTATTGATACTATTAGTGGCAGAACCCTCGATAAAATTTACCATATATGAATTCAAAGAGCAAAAGAAAGCGTGGCATTGTGAGTGTATATTATTTTTATTAAGTTGTGACAGAGAGAATGAAAGAAAGAAGCAGCCGGGTATTGTAGGTAGATTGAAAATACGGCGAAGGCGTTTCTGTGCGGGTGGCAGGAGGAAGAGAGGAGCAAACACATCCACACAGCCTTGAAATGCTCTCATCAGAAATCGATACTCCCAAACCATTAGACTCGCCATGCCACCTTGGCCTCTCTCTCTCTCTCTCTCTCTCTCTCTCTCTCTCTCTCTCTCTCTCTCTCTCTCTCTCTCTCTCTCATTTTTAGCAATTCTTCTTTTCCTTTTTTATTCCAGCTTGTGGCTCTCTCTTTTTAACTCAGAATCATCCATTTCAGTTTTTGTGGCTCTCTCTCTCTCTCTCTCTCTCTCTCTCTCTCTCTCTCTCTCTCTCTCTCTCTCTCTCTCGTTTTTAGCAATTCTTCTTTTCCTTTTTTATTCCAGCTTGTGGCTCTCTCTTTTTAACTCAGAACCATCCATTTCAATTTTTGTGGTTCTCTCTCTCTCTCTCTCTCTCTCTCTCTCTCTCTCTCTCTCTCTCTCTCTCTCTCTCTCTCTCTCTCATATGTTCATTGTACCACGTCAAGTACCTTCCTCAGGGCCCGAGTTTTTCTGTTTCTCATATAACCTGCAATCGGAGTTATTTAAAGATATGGTATCATTTTTATGACTACCATCATAATCTTTTTTATCGAGGCTGTCGTCTAATTATAGTACGTAAATGCCAATTTCTGATGAAGTAACTCGTTAATTCACATAAGGTAAATTTAGTGTCTCAAAAATGGAAAAATTTGCAAATGCTAGAATAGGAATTCAACAAAGGATAATGGCAATATTTGATCAGTCGTATCATATTATGCCAGTGCCGGATAGCAAGACCATAATCAATAACTTTAATGTAAGGGAAGATCGATACGTTAAGTTCAAAGGAGGTTCTGACCTTAGCCCAGGGACATTATATCCGTCCGAAGCGTGGACTAAGGTATCATCTTTCTGTATAGCCTACATGTATAAGGGACCGGTGCTGGATAATGGCAAGGTTCAATCTCATTTCAATACTTTTTGGCTATCGATGCAACATCTATGAAACATATATATATATATATATATATATATATATATATATATATATATATATATATATATAGTATATATATATATATATATATATGTATATATATATATATATATAATATGAGTGTGCGTATGTATGTATGTATGTATGTAAAACATGTAAAAATGGGCCCCATAAAAAATCTAGAATACTTCAGTTGTTACCGTACATATAGTTTTCTGTGTGTGCTCCCGTTAGTTTAAGGACAGCGATATGAACAAAAATTACTATACATTCAGAGCTTAGCTCTCTGGTGAGAATGCTGTTGCCCAAAGTCCCAATAATCTCTAATTAAAAGGAAAGATTTTAATTTCTTTATAATAGTTGCTGTTGTCATTGTAACCAAGATCTACATATACATCATATTCGTCCTTATGAATATTATTACAATCTTCTTTCGAGATGATTTGCTCTGAAAATATAGGATTGTTGTTTAATTTTACGATTTAAAAAATTACACTTCGCTCATTTTTATGATTATAATGGCATACTTACACAGACTGTGCACGATGTTACATTTGTGTTTCTGTATTATTTCATGTACCATTTCAATGGAGGAGTTTCGGTTCATTTCTCTACTTCACCCGGATGCTAGTGGATAATTTAAGAAAGATAAGTAGGTACTCTGAAGTTATCCTTGATGACCACTTAAAGTTAAGTTTCTCTCTCTCGCTCTCTCTCTCTCTCCTCTCTCTCTCTCTCCTCTCTCTCTCTCTCTCTCTCTCTCTCTCTCCTTAAGGTCTGACGTACTTACCCAAGTTCCTGATATTGTCAGTATAATTTTTTCCTCGAAAACTTCTCTTCTTTTGCTTTTGGTGTAGTGTGTCGATGGGAAAGAGGATTACGCTCCGAGATAGAAATAGCAAAAAAAAGTACTCAAATCTTGATGGGGGAGAAAAGAGAAAAGCTGAAGGATGTAATTCAAAACCTTTTATCTCTGTTTCTTCATTAATTTGTTTCTCTGTGTCAATCTGCAGCTCTCGCCGTTCACTAGTTTTAGTAACATGGAATTTTCTACTTTAGTTTTATTTAGCCATTGCTTGTTGGGATGGGTTAGAGTTGTTGTATTTATGGCGTTGCTGAAATGCATAAATACTTAAAAATCATTAAAATAACGGAGTCGAAAAGCTGGATCAGAATGTTTTGAGATACCAAGTGGATAGAAAGGGAGATGATGATTGGTTATTGGTTAGTGGAAACTATAATACTAGAATATTTGGAGCAGGGGAAGACATAAAAAGAGTGGGATAGATGGAGTCAAAGAGACGTATGTAAGGAAAATACCTAATATTTAGGAAACGCTACAGTTGGTTGAAGATAAAGGTGAATGGTGAATAGCCGATGCTCTTCTATATAGGTGTTGGATGGTGGTTATAAGTAAGAGGGTAACAATCAACAGATGGCTGTATGAGATCACCTTCAAAATGTGTACCCTCTTGATAGAAATTAAATGAAGATGGGAAATAATCTCTCTCTCCTCTCTCTCTCTCTCTCTCTCTCTCTCTCTCTCTCTCTCTCTCTCTCTCTCAATTTTTATCTGAACGGTCTGGAAGTTCAAGTAGGGTACTAGGAATCTATTTTTTCATACAACATTGTACAATGATCATGAGGTAACTGTTCACATGACATTTCTTGAACACTGGGTTGTGTGGTAGGTCACCCAGTTATGACATTACCGCTGCTCTTTATCTTATTAGTCACTGTAGCTCATTTCCTCTTTCGATAGGCGTTTGTTTTCAACTCTCGGTGATTTTTAAATAATTCATTTTCCCATCTGTTCGTAGCATTTTTATTTGCGTTAAAGTTTTATAGTTGGCTTTCATTGGTTGGACTACGCTACTGCTTCTTTTACGTGCAGTACTGAAGGGAATTGGTTTTCTTTAATGTTTGCAATTGTATGAAGGCTCAAGTTTGGCACAAAACAATGCGTAGCCATTTCTAAAATTTTTACAAAGTTATGGGATCTAATGATTTGTTAATGTAGTTTGAATTTTTGCTCGTGCTCGTATTTCTATAATGCAGTGCAGATAGTTTGTTACTTTTTATCCTTTAGGATATTCCAATTTTGATAGTCTGATTAGTCAGGTGGCTAGTTTGAAATTTAAGGAGAGAGAGAGAGAGAGAGAGATGAGAGGAGAGAGAGAGAGGAGAGAGAG
>NC_090732.1:51823276-51825776 GCF_036898095.1 Palaemon carinicauda | reverse complement strand
ATTATCTAATGGAATTGTATAACTTTGCAAGAATCATAACATCTTTTCAATATTTCACCACTCGGAATGTTACTAGGGTCAAGTTTCTTTGGGGGTCAGCTAGGGAAGGATGTATTGCTTCAAGAATTATCTGGAATTGTTGTTTTTAAGATTTAAATTATGTTGCCATTGAACACGAAGCCATCTAGCATATCGCATGTCTACAGATGCAACCAATATTTTAGTGTTGTGGTTTTTAGTATTGGTACCTGGTTTGACAGTAACATTTGGAAGTTGCCTTTAAGAGAGCCATCTTCTCTTGACAGATATTTTGTTTCTTGTATACCTCTCTCAGGATCACCAAAGGAGGAAAAAAAGAAACATAGAAGTGTGATGCTTCCGAAGGAGAACTGGAGACATTTTTTATAACTTATTTTTACTATTGTAGCGGTCATTACATTTGGTATGTATGCTTCACATTTATTGCAAGAAGTAGAGCCCACCAATTGGAGACGAGTGATTATCTTGCCAGGTTATGGACAGTTATAAGTTAAAAAAAAGTGTCTTATCGTTAAGATATACTGTATAATATACGCTTTGCAAGCGAAGGCTAGCCAGACCTGAAATAGCGTTCTTTTCGTATTGTAAATTTAGCACACTCAGTGGAACACAGACCTTCATTGATTTGCTTACTAGAATGCCATGCCGTACAGCTCCTTTGCCATCGTAGATGGGCAGCCACACACTGAGATTTGGTCAGTGTCTAGCCGCCGTCATAGGTAGAGGTAGTGCTGACGCAAAAGACAAAATCTTATGCTGTTGTCCTCGCTCTGGAACTTTGCACTTGAAGGGTTTTGAAGTCGTTATTTTGGTTTGCTATCTCTTCTTAAATGAAGAGCAGTCATTTTATACTGTATATATGTGTTTGTATTTCGTATAACTTTCTGTCCATAATATCTTTAATGTCTAATGTGTATGGATTTCTTGGTGAGGATGAATTTTTTATTGCACTATCGTTTATAACACAAAATTGTCTTTTGTTCTAGATTATTGGATAAGTTCATTTGTATCAGATTAACTCAGAGAATTAAGAATTTTTTTTTTTTGTCTAGAATCATATGTTCTACAGTATAGATTTTACTTTTCCAATTATTTAGCGTATAATCAGCTTTGTATCATTCAGTTTAGTTATGGAAATTATATTGTATTGCTTAGAAAATGGCATGTCTTGATAGTGTTATTTTAGTTTCTTTGTGATGAGTACTGTAGTTCTTTATATCGTGATAAATTAACCTATTATGGAAATCGATAATTCTTGCAAACGTACTAATTTTTTAAGCAAATTGGAAGTACGTTAATAATAATTTTTCCCAATTCTGAATCTTTCATAGAACTATGGGGACTTTTGTAAATTGCAGAATATATAAGGTATTGATATCCAACCACTGGGATACCTGCAGAATGTTCTGTGGTTCGTATTGAATTATTTAAGGTAACTGCACACGTAGGGAGGTGGGCGAGGGAGGTCGAGTTGGACACCAAAGTTTTGACCTTGTTCTTATTCAAGGATGGTCTCTCTCTCTCTCTCCTCTCCTCTCTCTCTCTCTCTCTCTCTCTCTCTCTCTCTCTCTCTCTCTCTCTCTCTCTCTCTCTCTCATATACTTTGTAACCTATGCAGGAACATACCTGGTAATGGTACTGAATAACAATTACCAAATTAGTCCACCCGAAATGAAGGACATTGGCAAATAGATGGATGTTTATTTTAGATTTAATACAAAAGTTTTTAAGCAGTGAATTAACTTGGGTGGCTGTTTAATTCCCTTTACAGTCAGTTTTTGGATTGGTTCGGTATATGTATACTCCTTCTCTGCACAGGTGCTCTACCAGTTCATTTGCGTTGAACCCCTATCACACCTCCGCAGGGATGTCGTTGATAGCTGCGGATAGAGCATCCGCTGCGACCCGTGAGGAATCCGTTTATCTGCTTAGAGTACTAAAATTACTTGGTGGTGGGAAATTCTTCTGTGTCATTTTTGATAAGAAAATTGGTTATTCAGTTGCAAGGTCCACGTTTCATATAAAATGTAGACGAACCGGGCATGTTGCTATTTTTATTTTATTTGAGATGATGCAATTTTGATTTTATTAATTTTTAAAGTCGTTAATCATGATGCTCCCTATAAAGTTTCACTTGCAGCTTTTATTAGGCTCAGATTTTTTTTTTTTTCAGTCAAACTTGGTGAAATAGTTAACTCAGGGGCGACTTCAAGTTTTGTTAGCCCTCAGTCAGTCAGAATTATCTTGAATAATCAACTATTGCCAACATGGATATAAGCTTATGACTAATTATTTTATGGGTAAAATATAGTAAACTGTTATGATTTTTATCTAATAATATGTGAAAGCTATTTGCTGGGTGAATTTGTGTAGCTTTGCGGGTATAAGAATAATTGACCACCAATATTCTAAAAATCTGCTTGTAACATATATCAAAGGAAGGATGTTATGAAATAATTAT
>NC_090732.1:51813276-51818276 GCF_036898095.1 Palaemon carinicauda | reverse complement strand
ATATTTTCGTGAAATACTTTGGTGATTTTGAAACGGTAGGAATAGCACAGAAAAAGTAGTGAGGTTAAGTAATCAAGGAATACGAGGAAAATGTTTATCTATCGATTGCAATCAGTTGAAGGTAGTAAGGCATCCATGTTCTTTCCTGCTGCATATTGTAACACATGTACCTTTATTCATGAATACAGATTTAAACCATTTTATTATTATTATTATTATTATTATTATTATTATTATTATTATTATTATTATTATTGTTGTTGTTGTTATTACTGGCTAAGCTACAACCCTATTTATAAAAGCAGGATGTTATAAGCCCAAGGGCTCTAACAAGGATAATAGCCCATTGAGGAAAGGAAATAAAGAAATAGAATGCAAGAGAAGTTTAAGAACATTAGCAATATCAAAATAAATCTTGCATATATAAAAGAGTGTACCCATAAGTAAGAGAACACTAAACAAAGACAGGGGAAGACCATGGTTTAGAGGCTATGACACTACTTGATACTAAAGAACAAAGATTTGATTTTGGAGTGTCCTCTTAGAAGAGCTGCTTACCATAGCTAAAGTGTTTCTTCTATCCTTACCAAGAGGAAAGTAGCCACTGAATAGTTTGGTGGTTTTCAAGTGTATGAAGAAATAGGAGAATGTGTAAGGAATGGGCTGGACTATTCTGTGTAAGTGTAGGCAAAGGGTAAATGAGCCGCAACAAGAAAGAGGGATCGAATGTAGTACTGTCTGGCCAGTCAAAGGATCCAGTAACACTAGCGGTAGTATCTCAACGGGTGGCTGGTGCCTTGGCGATAAAGCACCTTCATTGTCATAAATTTAATCCGGTTCTTGCTGGACCTTCTCATAACCTCGACTCTACTTTCTTTCCCATGTCCCCCTTCTTGACGAGATCAGCTTGTGGTTTACTGTCCCACAAGTGTGGCGACCATGGACTGCCAGCGTAATTGCTATACCGTTGCAGTGGTTCTTCAATCTATAGATTCCCTCACGCGTCCGAAATTGAATAGTTTCTCCTTAGGGTAAACATCCTACTAATATATTATTCCTCAACTCTCTCTCTCTCTCTCTCTCTCTCTCTCTCTCTCTCTCTCTCTCTCTCTCTCTCTCTCTCTCTCTCTCTACAGTATCTTCGCGTAGTAGTAGTACGTGTCATTTATGACAAAGAGGATGAAGATGGATTTAAACACTTTCTAAAAACTTCCATTGTTCACCTATTGAACTGAGCTGAGAATGATGTATTTGTGGTTATTCTACTGTCATGGGCCACAACTGAGAGAGAGAGAGAGAGAGAGAGAGAGAGAGAGAGAGAGAGAGAGAGAGAGAGAGAGAGAGAGAGAAGGGGGTACATCCTAATTGAACAAAAGGAGAGGGTATTTTTTTTCTCTTGCTTATGTTGATTTACAGATGTTAATAACATGGCGTCATGTTACTGAAAAGGGATCTTATCGTTTTCAACATGCAACATTGTGAGACCAGTGGGTTGTCAGTGAAGTTTGCGTATTCGAAGAGACACTGCTCTTGTCTCCAAATTAATTTAATTGGACTTGAGAGAAGAAATTTGGTTTACACATGTTTGTATTTCAGTCCCCAGGGATTACAGACCTGATTCCTCGTTCTTAACCGAAATCTTTCAATTTGTAAAACCTACTGTTTTTGGCTGCACATCAAGGTAATATTTTAAATCCAGTAACATGTAACTATCCCAAGTGTCTCCTATTAATTGTCTTAGTTCTTGCGGCACTATCCTCCTTTTTAATTTACGAAAAGGACTTTCTCTCTTCTCTCTCTCTCTCTCTCTCTCTCTCTCTCTCTCTCTCTCTCTCTCTCTCTCTCTCTCTCTCTCTCTCTCTCTCATAAATTGAAGTCTGGCTTGACAAAAACTATATTCCATCTCTGCTTTTATATACTTTACAAAGTTGCTCGTGAACTTCAATCTCATGGGTTATTATCTTGGCTCCACCCTGTTTATGATGTCGGTTATATAAAAGTGACCACATTTATATGCATTACTTTTAGGAGACAGCACTCACGCACATGGTGGCGGTATGAGTTTTAAAATCACACTTTTTCTCTTTCTATAGATAAGAGCTGTGAATATTCAGCAAAAAATTAACGTAAGATATACGTCAGTCATTTTGATGTATGTCATTTTCTGTTTTGATTATCTTTAATAAGATACTGTAGTATGCGATTTAGTTTGTTTTGAAAGAAAATCGTTCATATTAGATATGTTTCGTAAGAATAAAACATTGCAAAATAACAATGAATATGTATATATCACGCACATATTAATTAAATCAAGAAAGGAAATGCCAACTGAGATGTAAATATGTATAGGTGTATTTTGGTGTAAATGGTTCGTTATGTGATCAGTATACGGATGCATTGTATCGGGCTATTTCTGTATATTTCCCACAATTCGAAAAAAAAAAAAGTCTGGTAATTTTAAGCAAACCTCTCCCCATGTCCATGAAAAAAAGCTTAGTTATATAGCTTGATTAAAAAAACTATACGTGTTTTTATCTCTGCAACTGATTTCTACAAAATAAAATTTCAGTGCTCGAAGAAAACTGCTTTAGCGTGTCCATTTTTTAATTATTTATTTCCTGCTTAGTAATTCATTATCAGGTTTATATAAATAATAGATTAGTGGTATTTATATTATTACAATCGATACATTCAATATTGTTCGAGATGTTTGTGCGTAAAATATTTTTTTCACATATTTGAATTTATTAATAAAGGATAAACATATAAAAAACTATGTATATATATATATATATATATATATATATATATATATATATATATATATATATATATATATATATATATATATATATATATATATATATAATCTCGATGGTGAGGACACTGTCTTTGACCTACTTACAAACATACTTTGAGTTTCGTTTGGGTTCAATTTCATCTCACATGATTTGCACCTTGCAGTAATTATGGGTAGATCTTTATTAAGGAATTCAGAAACCTCAGGAGATAGTGATACAAATAAAGTAACATTATGCATATGCAACTAGCTTGTTTTCTAGGCAAAACCATAAATGCTGCCTCAAGGGACGCCAGATATTGCTTAAATATAGTCATTTTGGTGTCCAATAACACCTCCCTTTTGCAATATATTACATAAAAATTCAATAAAGATGCTAAGAAAAGACCCACCTACTGTCGTCTTTTTAAGTTTGAAAACAAGGGGCTCATGATTGACAGAGATAAAGGCAGAACTAAAATCAAGAAAAATCATACGAGCCACCTCACCACAAGCTAAGGATTTCTCCGCAGCATTGGAAATTTTAAGGGCTTTGCGGGAGCCAAACGGTAAACTAGGGAACAGATGATTACCTTCAGCATACTTATTTCGATGTTTTAACAAAAAAGACGTTGAAGACTTGGGTAATATGCTAGTCAGGGAAACGGCAGTAATCTACAGGCTAAAGATACTGCAAACACATTTATCTAATAGTTTATCAATTTTCCAACAAGTGCAAAAATAACTTTCTTGGTTACTTGTGAAATAAAAGAGACAAATTAGTTGCTATGAAATTAGCTGCCTTTATATTAGAAAAAAAAAGATAAATAAAAAATAAATGAAGAGTACCATTTGGATCTACGCCTCCATAAGAATCAAGATTGCCTTTATAAATACAAAGAATTATCAAGGGCCAGTATAAATATTTTAGTTACTTAGGATGAAACAGATAAACTAAGAAAAACCGCTAAACTAGTTAGTATATGTTTAGGGAAACAGGAATCAGTAAGATTTAGTTTTTCCTTACTCTGCTTACTGCCAAACACATTAGCTAAATAGGTTCCATTTTCCTTTGGACAATGAGTGATATATTTATCTGGTTTAAGTAAAGAAGGAACTGTTAAGTCTACACTAGTGTACATTTAAAGGTAGCCCACCACTTATGTTCCTTTGTTGTACCAGAAAGTCTGTATTTTGTGGTTAAATTGTATTCGTTTCAAGTTGAAATATAAACCTGAGCCACAGCTCCTATCTGTCATAATTATTCCAAGTCGAAACCGATTCATTACTTCTCCAAAGATGAAAAGCCTCTATCTCCTAATAGGGACGTCTGTAATTATCATTGAACCAGGGTTTGATTCAGTATTTTAACATGCAAGAATTAATACAAATATCAATCATGTTGACCAGATTTTCATATAAGAAAACCACAGCCTTAACCCCTTTATATAATCTTGACCAATTCAAATTATTCGAAACAGCATTCAAGCCTGTTTAAGATTTTATGAATATCTCACAAGAGTAGGTATAGTAGGGACAGGCTGTTCAGTCTTCATTGCTAATGAAAATAAGACATGATCATACGTGCCTACTGGAGAACCGACGTTGCTTATGATAACACAAGGAAAAACATTGTAACTAGGTCCAAGAAATTACGTGACTTCTGAGTAGTCTCACTTATGATTTGCTCACAGCCTGACTCAGCAGCACTGTGACAATTCTTAAGCCATCGCACCAGGGCACCAGCCACCCGTTGAAATACTACCGCTAGAGAATTATTTGATCCTTTGACTGACCAGAAAGTACTACGTTGAACCCTTCTCTCTGGTAACGGCTCATTTTCCCTTTGTGTACACATTCACCAAAATGTCTGCCCTATTCTTTACATATTCTCCCCGGCCTCATACACCTGATAAAACTGGGATTACCAAACAATTCTTCACTCTATGGATTAGCTACTGCAATATAATTATTCAGTTGCTACTTATCTCTGGGTAAGGGTAGAAGAAACTCTTTTAGCTATGGTCAACTGCTCTTCTAGGAGGACACTTTAAAACCAAACCATTGTTCTCTATTCTTGGTTAGTGCCATAGCCTCTGTATCATGGTCTTCCACTGTCTTGGGTTAGAGTTCTCTTGCTTGAGGATACACTCGAGCACAATATTCTACCTTATTTCTGTTCCTCTTTGTTAGATATTTTATAATTTATATATGAAAGTTT
>NC_090732.1:51800776-51803276 GCF_036898095.1 Palaemon carinicauda | reverse complement strand
TCGTTGGCAACAGCAACGGCTTTCGGAACACAAATGGTAAAAGGACAGAACTTGAATTGCTTGTTCGCCTCTCAAAGGATTCCGTTAACTCGCGTGAAACTTATTTTGCTTTGGGAAATACTCTTGCAAGGATTGTAATGAAAGATTATTTGCAGTGAAATTGTGTATATGGGTGTTTGAAATATTTAAGGTTGGAATTTTGTTAGATATTTGCCGTCTGTTTGTGAGTATCATATTTAACAGTTTGTTGGTGCATGCAGTTATCTGCTGGATTTGTATCGTCAATTTTGTAACTTGTTCTTATTTGAATTAATGTTTTGCAGAACTCATCTAAGAGTCGCTGGGTTTTAACTCGATTGAAAACTGATTTTGATCAGATATTGATAAATTAAGATTTTATTTTTCATTTCTTTATTTTCATTTCCTTGATTAAGAATGTTATTTAAATTACTATTTATATATAGTTGTGTAATCATCTAATATTAGTTTGAAATATTTTAAGAATATATGCAATGTATTAAACGAGTCTGGGTACAAGTTAAAGTAAATGTATGAGAAAGACACCAGTCATAGACTGCATGACCGCGGTGGCTCTTTTCTAACTTCCCTACTCTCTTCCCTCCCACATTTACCCCCCCCCCCCCTTTGCTCTCTCTCTCTCTCTCTCTCTCTCTCTCTCTCTCTCTCCTCTCTCTCTCTCTCTCTCTCTGCATTGACTTCAGGGAAATGACAGGGTCTCTCCGGGAAGGGGAGGGCCTTGTTTTGCTTTGGTCTCTGGTGCAGTGCCAACTCTGCGCGCACATACACACACACACAGAGAGAGAGAGAGAGAGAGAGAGAGAGAGAGAGAGAGAGAGAGAGAGAGAGAGAGAGAGAGAGAGAATTCAAATTAATTTACTTTTAATTCTGAAAGTCTATTTGATTATTTGGAAGTTGCCGAAGAATGGTATGACAATTTTTTTAAAGACATTTTTGTCACACTTCATGCCAATGCTTATTCTATGTAGGGGGTTTGTCTGTTTTTTCTTTTTTATTATTCTTTTACTCAACACGTTTATTAATTTATTTTTCATGCATTTGTCTCCTAACCAATCGGTTCATTAAGTCTCTTAATATTATCATAGTTTAGTGAAAGGTTGATATTGTCACGGTTCAATTCCTGAATGGAAGAAAAGATTCCCCATCTACTCACCAGAAATCCGATTAAAGGTTGTGAGTGCAAAAGCATCTTATTATACATAAGAAGCTGTTACAATTCTTTGACTTAGTCTTCTGATAATCCCATTTGATATCTTATAGGTTTGCGGGAATTTCTTGTGATTTACGAAAATTGTTGTCTTGAACATGATTTGTTTATAGCCCAATTACTGAAGTAACTCCCCAATGCCTACGATTCACTACACAATTCAGGTGCATGGCTTATCCCCACACACAGTTGGGATCAGTAGGTAATGATTCTGTTATAAAATTACTGTTGGGGTTGTTGGAAAAAATATATTCAGTACTACAATCATATGTATACTCCTATACGTAGCATTATTTTTAAAAAAATATTTAATTGCATGTTGAGAGAGAGAGAGAGAGAGAGAGAGAGAGAGAGAGAGAGAGAGAGAGAGAGAGAGAGAGAGAGAGAGAGAGAGAGAGAGCGCAAATTACAGCTTATAAATTATAGAATCATAGCTGGGTTATTAGCTGACACTGCTTTTCGAGGAGCTTCATAAAATTATTTATATTGTAATTTTCGTTCAGAGCATAATTTTTTAGCTTGTCTCCTAATTCCGGAAATGTACTTATCATTGTTTAGTATAGTATTGCATAGTTTTATTCAACAAACCCCATTTTCTTAATAGTAAGTTTTAAACTATAGATCTCGATTCAAAAGATATTGATGAGCAAAAAATTAAGTCTTAACTGCCATTCGATATCTTGCACCATAATTGACAAATTAACTAAAGTTATTCCAAAACATAATGATTTAAATTTGTAAAGTAGAATATGATGGATTAATTAATATAGGGCCGTATTAGAGGGTACTAAGATTATTTTTTTAATAATGAAAATCAAGTCGGAACATGTGTTTTAATTTTGTGTATTTGTAACCTTTTTTAGTTTATTTTTGTAAGCATATATTTTTGTATATAAGCGCCTACATATATAGATAGCCTAGACCTTTTCGTATACATTGTATACTGTATGAATTTTTCATTGTAAATAATTCCTAGTTGGTTTGTAATCTCATAAAAAATATAGGATTTTTTTTTGATCAATCGTCTAGTCCAGATAAAATTGTCAAGTCTAAGAATCATGACCTTTGTGGTTTTTTTCAAGTCATGCTGGGTGGTGAGAGGGATTTGGGATTTGTAAGTCAAGTCATTCAGGGTTGTAAGAAGGATTTGGGTTTTGTATGTTGTATGAGGTGAGGAGAGGAATTTGGGTTTTGTAAATCATACAGGGTGGGTGATGAGAGGGATTTGGATTATGTAAGTTATGAGGGGTAGTG
>NC_090732.1:51790776-51795776 GCF_036898095.1 Palaemon carinicauda | reverse complement strand
AAATTTCTGTAATTACGGACACATCACGTGACTTATGTTAGAAATAACTTCATAGCGGGATGATTCTGTAAGTAAACATGTAAGTTGTGAGGGTATTCGCGTAGGTATAATAGTATCGTTAAATTTTATTGGCTTTCAGGAAATGAGCGTGGAGAAAAATTATTTGGTGATTATATAGTGAAATGTTGTATCATGTAACCAATATTAGATTTTTTTCACTTTTTGTTATTAACACAATGTTGATCACCAGGACGCATTAATAGGGTGGTTTTCTACTATACAATATATGTATTCTTATAACGTGACGCGTTTTGTACATGTAACGAAGGCTGAATTTTGTTCTTCTACTGGTATGTTTTGCTTAAAGAAAAGTTTTATGGCGATAGAAACGTCTTAAGCTTAGAAGACATTCGTGTCACCATTATATTAGAGTAAGGCTTGTTGTTTCCACTTATTTCATCTATTTATATACTTGACAATCAGCGTCTATGCTCTCGGCCAAACGTCTTTTCAACGTCTTAATTAATTTCATAGCCCACAATAAACACATGAACCTGGTGGCTCCCTGAAGTTCACTTCTAAAGTAGGAGTTAGGTAACCGCCAAACACCTCATGTGATGATGTTTGTTGGCATAATGTGAGACAAGGTCACGGGCTTAGAAAGTGCCAATACATGAGGTAGGTTTGCTTTTAATATAACTGCACAGAATGTGTGGAAATAAGGGAAGGTTTATTATTAGTTGGAGTGATTCTCCCGACGAGCTCAGTATTATTTGACGAGAGTTCCTCATTTGCAGACTGCAGCATGTCTTCTTTATAAACGCATACCTTCTATATATATATATATATATATATATATATATATATATATATATATATATATATATATATATATATATATAATGTATATATATATATATATATATATATATATATATATATATATATATATATATATATATAATTATGCTTTACAGTTTGCATTACTGCTTACTCCATATAGAGTAAACATGACTCTTTCCTTAACACTTCACAGTGTGCTGTACTCCTTACTCCATATAGACTAAGCACGACTCTTTCCTTAACACTTCAGTGTGTTGTACTCCTTACTCCATATAGACTAACCACGAAACTTTCCTTAACAGCTTCACAGTCTCCATTACTTCTTACTACGTACAGAATAATCGCGAAACTTTCCTTAACAGTTTCACAGTTTGCATTACTCCTTACAGACTAAGCACGACTTTCCTTAACACTGAACAGTGTGCTGTACTCCTTACTCCATATAGACTAAGCACGAATCTTTCCTTAACAGCTTCACAGTGTGTATTACTTCTCACTCCATATTGGCTAAGCACGAAGCTTTCCTTAACAGCTTCACAGTTTCCTTACTCTATATAGACAAAGCACGAAGCTTTCCTTAACAGCTTCAGTGTGCATTACTCCTTACTCCATAAAGACTAAGCACGAAGCTCTTCTTAACGGCTTCATAGTGTGCATTACTCCTTATTCCATATAGACTCAGCATGAAGCTTTCCTTAACAGTTTCACAGTTTCCTTACTCTATATAGACTAAGCACGAAACTTTCCTTAACAGCTTCACAGTTTGCATTACTTCTCACTCCATATTGACTAAGCACGAAGCTTTCCTTACCAGCTTCACAGTGTGAATTACTCCTTTATCCATATAGACTAAGCACGAAGCTTTCCTTAACAGCTTCACAGTGTGCATTACTCCTTACTCCATATAGACTAAGCATGAAACTTTCCTTAACAGCTTCACAGTTTCCTTACTCCATATAGACTAAGCATGAAACTTTCCTTAACAGCTTCACAGTTTGCATTACTTCTCACTCCATATTGACTAAGCACGAAGCTTTCCTTACCAGCTTCACAGTGTGAATTACTCCTTTATCCATATAGACTAAGCACGAAACTTTCCTTAACAGCTTCACAGTTTGCATTACTTCTCACTCCATATTGACTAAGCACGAAACTTTCCTTACCAGCTTCACAGTGTGAATTACTCCTTTATCCATATAGACTAAGCACGAAGCTTTCCTTAACAGCTTCACAGTGTGCATTACTCCTTACTCCATATAGACTAAGCATGAAACTTTCCTTAACAGTTTCACAGTTTCCTTACTCCATATAGACTAAGCACGAAACTTTCCTTAACAGCTTCACAGTTTGCATTACTTCTCACTCCATATTGACTAAGCACGAAACTTTCCTTACCAGCTTCACAGTGTGAATTACTCCTTTATCCATATAGACTAAGCACGAAGCTTTCCTTAACAGCTTCACAGTGTGCATTACTCCTTACTCCGTATAGACTAAGCATGAAACTTTCCTTAACAGCTTCACAGTGTGCATTACTCCTCACTCCATATAGACTAAGCATGAAACTTTCCTTAACAGCTTCACAGTTTGCAGTACTCCTTACTCCATTATAGACTAAGCACGAAACTTTCCTTAACAGTTTTGCTGTGTGCATTACTCCTTACTCCATATAGACTAAGCATGAAACTTTCCTTAACAGTTTCATAGTTTCCTTACTCCATATAGACTAAGCACGAAACTTTCCTTAACAGCTTCACAGTGTGCATTACTCCTTACTCCATATAGACAAAGCATGAATCTTTCCATAACAGCTTTACAGTGGGCATTACTCTTTACTCCATATAGACTGAGTACAAATCTTTCCTTAACAGCTTCACAGTGTGCATTAATCCTTACTCCATGTAGACTCGGCACAAAATTTTTCTTAACAGCTTTTCGGTTTGAATTTCTTCTTACTCCATATAGACTAAGCACGAAACTTTCCTTAACCGCTTCAAAGTTTGCAATACTCCTTACTCCAGATAGACTAAGCACGAAACTCTCCTGAACAGCTTCGGCCCTTTATTAGTAATTCACATTTAATACCCACTTTTGATGAAAGTAGATATGGTTCAAAAACTTTTTTTCATACAATTTCATACTGGGTGGTTTATAAACACCTTTTTTCATCTTTTAATCGTTAGGTATTTTCACTCTATAATAAATACGCCCCATTATTTCACATTGTATTTGAATATTAAATGTCTGAATTCTGGGTTTCCATATGCCTTCATAACATTACTAATATCTGATAATATTTCCCTCCTGATTTCTCTTGTAAACACTCAAAATTTCACCAGTCCTGTAGTGGCTCTTCAGTGACGATAATTAGTGTCTTATCCATTTGTAAATATCAGTGATTTTAGACCTCATTCACGATTCCTCTTCGTGTCCCACAAGTTTGAACCTTCATCCAACGTTCCTGGTATTCCCAACATCACCTGATCTGCAAAGGTATTAAACAGCTATGGAGACATAACACACCCTTAGGTTAAATATAGAACCAAAAGACCTTTTATTTTCTTGTAATTAAAGAGAGGGGAGAGGGGAAGATTAGAGAATTTCATCTGGAGTAAATTACATATGTGAGACGTTCATCACTAGAGAAGTCATATGTACAGTACAGATGGTAATATAACTCATTTCAGACACCATCATTTCCATTTGTAGCTATTACTATGACCTTGTAGTTAATCATTAATATATATCTCTTCATTATTTTCTCCTTAGAAAAAATATATAGTGTGTGTGTGTTATATTTATTCGTAGGTGTACATTCACTCGTATCCAGATTTATACGCTGCAATTAATCAAGATAACACATCTATCTTGTGCGACGAGACAAAATTTTTCTACTGCCTTTCTCCTCCATGATAATTAATTATCCTAAACGTTAACAATGTTTTTTTGGATACCATCCAATTGCTGTTCACACTTACACAAAACCTTGACTATTCCTTATGTGATCATCGTAAGAATATAAAATGTTTTTCGGTCTGAAGGTTAGAAAAGCTTCGTTACTATTCCCAAGGATATGGCAGTTTGTGTGTCGTTTAGGAATGGGCTTAATTGTTTCCGTATTATTATTATTATTATTATTATTATTATTATTATTATTATTATTATTATTATTATTAGCTAAGCTTCAACCCAAGTTGGAAGAGCAGAATGCTATAAGCCCAAGCGCACCAACAGGGAAAAGAACCCAGTGAGGAAAGGAGAAAAGGGAACATAGAATAGTGCGTTTGGGTGTACCCTTAAACAAGAAAACTCTAACCCAAGACAGTGGAAGACCATGGTATAGATGCTATGGCACCAGGTATGACTAGAGAACAATGCTTTAATTATGGAGTGCCCTTCTCCTAAAAGAGCTGCTTACCATAGCTAAAGAGTCTTTTCTGCCAATACCAAATGGAAGGTAACCACTGAACACTTCCAGTGCAGTAGTTATCCCCTGAGTGAAGAAGAATTTTCCAATCATTTTAGTGTTGGCAGATATATGAGGAGAGAGGAGAATGTGTAAATAGACCAGACTATTCGGCGTATGCGTAGGCAAAAGAAAAATGAGCCGTAACCACAAAGGGATCCAATGTAGCATTATCTGGCCAGTCAAAGGATCCAATAACTTTGGAGCGGTATTATCTTAATAGATGGCTGGTGCCTTGGCCAAACTACGACTCATTATCTACGTTAGATTAAGTTTAAAAGGAATGTTTTTGTGTAGTTAGGAAAAATTTTAAGATAAAAATGCCCTTTAAATCGATATTTTTGAAAAGCCAATGGTTTTTTAAATACATTTTTAAAGCTCGGATTTCAATATAAAAAAAGAAAATATTTTGATGAGATCCTCCTCTGGACGCACGAAAATTTGCAAGAGGCAGAAATAAGCAGCGTATAGTTTCGTGTGGGATCCGTTGACCTCATTTGTATGTAGGCAGTAGTCTAACTTTTGTCTTCTAATCTACCTGTAATAATAAAAAAAATTTTATACTGTATGTTCAGTGTTTTTGCTTTCCTTTGCTTCTCTCCATTTTTGCTAAATGGAAGGACCTTCCAAATTCGGGTATAGCTTATTGAGCAAGTCTGTGGTCTTGTGTGTGTTTCCTAAGAAAGTATGC
>NC_090732.1:51760776-51785776 GCF_036898095.1 Palaemon carinicauda | reverse complement strand
TTCAATGCAAACCAAATTTTTTTTTTTTTTTTTTGTATGATCTGTCATGGGTAAACCCCGTTAGACTAAAAACATGGTCATTGTGGTGTGTGAGTCGTGAGCGCGTGTGCCTGTGTTTTACAATTTGGTAATTGTCTGTTACTAGCCCCTTGTAGATGTTGATTCTTAGTATCAAGTGGATCATTTATTGTTATACATTAATTCCATCCTCCCCTAGTTGAGACATGTGTCGTCTTTACGCCTTATTCAAAGTAAGTTTGCTGTCAGTAGACAGCCTCTAAGATGTCAGGTAAGGATTAATAACTTCTCTATGGTGGACCAACAGCTTATATTTAACTCTTAGGATGAACATGGCAGCCATTCCGTCGTAGTATGTGACTTCTTACTTTATGATTGAACGCATTCCAATTATTGGTCTCTCGTTCCCTTACTCTTTCATTTCCAATCTATTTGCATATGCTGATGAACTTGTGTGTATTCGTTTGAAAAGTTGACATATATTTGCAGTCACACTTGTTGTATAGTGACTATATAAATATGGTTGTGTTGCGAACGTGTTACCAGGTATATAAAATACTGATGTAGACTTGCTGAAAGTCTCGTTTTTTTTTCAAACTTTTTGTACCTTTTGGTTCCCGGGGGTTAAACGTCTAATGAATTGAGTACAATTTTCTTAAACTTTCCATTACATAACACGTGACGTCATTGAACCTTCTACGCGTTACTAAACTGACTTTTCTAAAATATTAATAACTGTTTACATATACAGTATATATATATATATATATATATATATATATATATATATATATATATATATATATATATATATATATATATATATATATATATGTTGAGGTTAGCGAAGTTTCATTACCATATCTTAGGTGTATGATAGGTTGTTATAAAGAAAAAAGATTAAGAACGGAATTATTATACAGAGCATTAATTGCGTTCTCTCTCTCTCTCTCTCTCCTCTCTCTCTCTCTCTCTCTCTCTCTCTCTCTCTCTCTCTCTCTCTCCTCTCTCTCCAGTAAGAATGCTATAAAGATATTGGTAGGAAGACGAGTGATTTTGGTGCATTCAGAGACTGGAATTATTAGTTATTGTTTATCATTCAACTCTCTAACCCTCAAAAGGTTAATTATTCTAAAAAAAAAATCTCATTACTATGTCATCCAAAATCTAATTAAGATGAAATTGAGTCACCCAAATTCTAATGATACTTTCTCCTAAAATGTAATTACTTGATGCCAGTCCAACTTCTTGGTAATGCTTTCGTAAAGTTCACAGTTATTTGTGCAATTCCGCCAAAAAATTGTCAGAAGAAAAAAAAAAAAAAAAAAAAAAAAAAAAAACAGGAACAGCATTCCTGTCAGGGTTAGATTTAGTAAGGAATGATACTTAATATTAACAAGGATGATTCGAGAAGCAGTGGCTTGCATGTATACAGTATATTGATTTGCGCTGTCTACGCAATGTGCGCCGAAACTTGGCCGCTTTGGTACATATTGAGACTCAATGGCACTACTTGTTTACGAATTGGCTAAATTGATGACTCGAAGCATTGCGTGGCATTGCGGATATGAAAGTCGTACTAGTGTCAAGATGTCTTTATTGGGTCCTGTAACTGGCCAGATAGAACTTTTTTATCCCTCTTTGGTCAAGACACATTTTCTTGTGACTATATGTACACTGAATCGTCTGACTACAGTAAGATGGCTGAAAAACATTTCTCCACGTAAGGGGTTAACTACTGTGCTGTAATCGTAGTAGTAGCTCGTTTCGAAGGACACTCCAAAATCATATCATTGTTCCTAAGTCTTTGGTAGTCCCAAAACATCTGTACCATGGCCTTCCACTGTCTTGGGTTAGAGTTCTCTTGCTTGAGTGTAGCCTACACTCAGGGACACTATTACTGTTTATCCTTTTTATTTCCCTTACTTACTGGGCTATTATCCTTGTTAAGACCCTTGGGCTTTTAGCATCCTGCTTTTTCAACTAGGGTTGTAGCTTAGCTAGTAGTATTAATAAATTAATAATATAACATTATTTTTTAGAAGCTAAAGATTCGCTATCAGTAATACATTTATTTGATGTAAAGAACGTTAATTGTAATAACTTCGGTATATAAAGATACATAACAGTTGAAATAATGATAATTATCAAGTGAATTCTATTTGAAAGTAGTATAGGTCATCAAAAATATTCTTGTTTGATCTCAATAATGAATTTAGACTTTCATGAGTATTGTTTATTTAATAAAAACAAACCTTTTCGATAAAAGGACATTGTCCACTTAATATTTCATTAGTCAAGTCTTTTGGTATTATATTTTTATTAGTGTACACATACACACACACACACACACATATATATATATATATATATATATATATATATATATATATATATATATATATATATATGCATATGTATATATACATATATGTATATATATGTATGTATATATATATATATATATATATATATATATATATATATATACACACATATATATATATGTATGTATATATATATAATATATATATATATATATATATATATATATATATATATATATATATATATATATGTATATATACACACATATATATATATATATATATATATATATATATATATATATATATATATATATATATATATATATATACACATATATATATATATAAATATATATATACACATATATACACACATATATATAAATATATATATATATATACACTGTATAGAGAGAGAGAGAGAGAGAGAGAGAGAGAGAGAGAGAGAGAGAGAGAGAGAGAGAGAGAGAGAGAGATCCAAACTAAATATGATTAATCTGATGATGTATTCTGGTTTCGTTCGTAATCGTAAGCAATATGCTAGTTTACACGGTAAATATTCATAAAAGCAAAATGTTTCGCAAGCGTTATTGAAGGTTCCCTTATATTTTGATTTTAGGGTGGTGAAGTACATATATGTGTTTTAATGAATATTATTTGTAAAAGATTAGATTGTACAACGTAATGCAAGAAGTGAAAGATAAACTCAACATATATGTATTTTTGCGTGTCGGGTTTTTTTTTTTTTTTTTTTTTTTTTTTTTTTTTTTTTTTTTTTTTTTTTTTTAGTAAGCTGGCTAAGGCACCAGCCACCCGTTGAGACAATAACGCGGGGTCCTTTGACTGGCCTGATTAGTAATGCATTGGATCCTTTATTTTTTTTTTTTTTTCTTACAGAGTACATCGAATAGTCTTGCATATTCTTTATACATCCTCCTCTTTCCTCATACACGTGAGACCACTAAGATAACCAAAAAATTCTTCTTAACTTAAGGGGTAAACTACTGCACTGTAGTTGTTCATTGGCTACTTTCCACACTTTAATTTTGGTAAGCAACACTTCCAAAAGAGGGAAACTCCAAAATTAAGCCATTGTTCTCTTGTCTTGGGTAGTGCCGTATCCTCTGTATCATGGTCTTCACTGTTGGGTTAGAGCTCTCTATATTAAGGGTATACTATGACACACTATTCTGTTTCCTTATTTCATTTCCTCACTGGGCGATTTTCCGTGTTGTAGCTTAGCTAGTAATAACAATAATAATAATGATTAAAAATAATAATAACAATAAAGTTGCTATTTAATTTAGATATATTTTTTTCTGGTGTTTTCTTACATTAGTTGGTTGGTGGTACAGGATATGAGATAGTTTTTACTTTGCATTGTGTAAATGAAGATACTGACAATCAAAGCTCAGCCAGACAACTTCGACTTGAAAGAATTTGGGTCTTACAAAAAGGCTTGGTACTTTCCGAAAAGAATGTTAATCTTGTTTCTCTCCAAAAATAATAATTTATCTTGATTCTCTCTTAACAAATGTTCGATCTTTGAATCTTTGTTCTTCCAAACATGCAAACGTTTTTATTACATGTGTGGTATTATAGTAGGTTATATTTTGTATGTATTAGATGTATTGCATAACCTTTGATAACTAGCTACATTAAAATCGTTCGTTTAAATCCAACTTAATTAAATGGAAAATGACTATAAATGACATGGCTGTACTCAATAGGGCGTAGAATCTAGTTAACTCTGGCAAGGTCAACAGGACTCCCTTTAGATACCAGTTAACATCGGAGACAATTTACAACTCATCTATCACGTTTCATTACCTTTGTAGCGCAACTATTCATAAATAATTTATTGCAATAAAAGGAAATCTCTCAAATTATACTTGAATCATTTCAAGTACTGTATGTATACTATTAGAGAGAGAGAGAGAGAGAGAGAGAGAGAGAGAGAGAGAGAGAGAGAGAGAGAGAGAGAGAGAGAGAGAGATGCTATAATGCCATCTTTACCTATTCTTCGTTTAAGAAGTAATTCGTATTTGTCCCAAAGAATACACTGTAGATAGCTCACAATGAGAGCTAACGCTTGTATAAGTTGTGAAGTCTTTTATGTGTTACTTATATTTTTGACATTTCTTTGAAATAAGAATAAGTCTACTGATGTGATTTATAGTTTTATAATTGTTCAGCTCCATGAAAAATTGTTAGCGGAAAGATGTTAACAGTCTTCGGTGGCTCAATCAGCTATGGTTCATGGACATTCTGTTCGAAATGAGGTCAACTCTTGTTCCACGATTAAAGACCCCCAAAAAGCTATACCTTTGATGGTAGGCCTGAAGGCACTTTTTGCTTTGTGCTCTGGGAGTGAGGGGTCTTTTATTTTAATGTTAGTTCCTATTTCAAATGACTAGTGTACATTAATTGCTTCTATGAAGAGAAACTCACTCTCTCTCTCTCTCTCTCTCTCTCTCTCTCTCTCTCTCTCTCTCTCTCTCTCTCTCTCTCTCTCTCTCTCTCTCGACAGTTTTATGAATTACAGTATAGAAATTCATTTTAATGATATTCTATAGGCCTGGGAGGGCTAGGAAACAGAAAAAAATATCACGGGTTGATATATTTTTCTCGAACATGAAAGGGCGATCAGGGTCGATATTCTGTGGCCTGGCAGAGAGGTGACAGACAGCATGGCAAGGCAGGCTGTGAAGAGGTGACATAACAGAGCTGCCGACAAGTTCTGTCTTCGCTGATAAGAATAACCGTCTCTTTCAAAACTAACGCAACCAGAAAATCATGCTTTGTGTTTAGTTATACCACGTACACAACTGTACTGTATGTGGGAAGAGCAGAGCCTGGTGAGAAGGGGATGGATTTATGAGGAGGAGGAGGAGGAAGACGAGAGTGGGTAATGTTTTGCTTCATAATGACCAGCATCCTCTTAAACTGCGATGGCACTTTTGGTTGTTGATGCCCCCACACTGACGACCATTTGTTCGTATTTTGGTAATCTGGGAAACCTCTTATTGTTATGGAATATTGGATAGAATTTTGTTCTGTGGTTGTGTTATCTCATAGTCAGGTCGAATCTGTCCAATCTCAATTCTTCATCTGTAAAAAAACGTTCTCTCTCTCTCTCTCTCTCTCTCTCTCTCTCTCTCTCTCTCTCTCTCTCTCTCTCTCTCTCTCTCTCTCTCTCTCTCTCTCTCTTACGGAAATTAGTAACTGATATATGACTATCTGCCAACCAGCTGTTAATTTTTTTTTTTTATTTTGGCCAAGAATTTAGTTAATCTGACAAAAAAATATTTGAATTTGTATACTTGAAAGTGGTAAAATCTGATGAAGGCTCGAAAGAAAGGTATAATTTTTCTTTTTCAGTTTTAAGGTTAATTTTAGATGTTCAAGCGTGAACTATTTAAAACTCATGTGTGGGAATTTATAACACTTTGTCGGTTTTATGGCTTATAGAAGAGGAATAACATATAGCCTAATAGAACAGTACAAGTTCAACATGTGCTGCAGGGAACTGCGTAACATCCTGCAGCTGACAATGTAGTGGGTAATCATGAGCTTTGTCTTGTCACAGGGAGGAATGCTGCCAGCCGAATGTCCTATGCAAAAACAAAACCGTTGTTTCATGTTAAGTTGTCGGAAGGCTTTATTCTTATGATTATTTCGGATTTTGTTGCACTTGTTATTACGTTGGTCTAACATTGTACGTCATGAAACCAAGATTTATACTTCAGTCTTTCGTAATGGAGGTCTCAACTATTGTTCATGGTAAGAAGGATCTGTTTAATTAACATTTTTTAAGAATTAAATGGAACATATGTAAAAATATCCTGGTTCCCTTGAGAGGAATCAAAATAAAAGATAAGAGGAATGTTTGGTGGATGTTCTAGCTAATGTTCGAGAGAACTAGATATGGGCGGTGTTTGTCTCGTTTCTTTCTGATTTCTTTGATCGAAAGATTATCCCGCTCGGATGCGAAACTTTTCAGTGCTATTTGCTTGGTTTAACAGAAGCAAACAGGAGAATGGTGCGATGTAACTGTACTGTACATTTATTTATTATTGTTGTTGTATAATGATTTGGAAGATTTGAACCTTTAAAAGTGTGTACGATGGCGTTCAAATTAACAGAGCTCTTTGCCCTTTTAGTTCCTAGTATTTCCAAGCAACCCTTTGTGTGCTCGCACGTCATGGTTATTGCTGGTGTTTTTTTTTTTTTTTTTTTTCCTTCTTTTTGGGTGGTTGGTACACACTTGGTAAGGATAATGGAGAATGATAGTCTGGACGGGATAGAAGGGGGTATCATCCTTAGATGGGGGAATGGGGGGTCGGTGAGAGTAATTGTTGGGATGGAGGGTATCGCCAACTTTACTTGTGCCAGACTAGCAGGTGGCACTAGGGTTGGGTAGGGCGACAAGGGCCAACCAGTAGCCGCCTTACCACCGTGCCCAACACGAGAGCTGCCTGTGCGTCTGCCATCTAGTGCCTCTTGCCCTCTGTTGGCATTACGTAGTGGCTGTGTGCGTATTTGCGCTCTCTCCCTTTCGCACAGCTTTCTGTGACATTGGGACCCGAAAGCAACTCTTTGGCGTTCGTCTTGTTTCGGATTTTAGTTCAAATTACGTGAAGAGAATATTAGTTTTTCCTTATTTTGTCATCTGAGCGTTCCTTTGACATACTGATGGTGTAAGAAGGTGAACCGAGTTTAGTATATATTTATCATGCGTTTTTATGTATCAATTGAATTTCAATCTATTTTAGTGTGTGTGAATACGCTTGTAAAGATGGGCCAGTGACACTAATAGTCCAGCTACTGCAAACAAAAATTGTGTTTCTAATGACAAACTACTGGAGTTGATATTACTGTTTAAGAATGTGTTCGTGTTTGTCAGTGACGTGTTAGTCTTTCTTTCCACCCCTTCTAAGTACGGGAAAAGTAAATAGACTTGTAAGTCGGGCAGTTGTTGAGAGGTAGATAATGAAGAGAATTTGTGTGGATAAGATGTCCACACTATACCCGCATGGTTGTTATTGACTATAATGAATGTTATCCGTTCACTCCCTCTCATTCCCTGGCATGAGTTAAATAGTAGAATTAAGAGTCTGTCCCTTCTATACGAAACTGCTACGATTAGCGGTGTTGCAACGTAAGCAGATTCTGTCCTTGGCAGCTACTCTTCGACGCCGTTAGAAGGGTGTTATATAAAGTTCTTTTTATCTTTTTATATTTAGTGTGGTTTTATCCACCAAGAGAACAATCATGGTGAAGGTAGATGGCAATAGTTGCTTCGTTGAAGATCATCAATGGTGGTGTAGATAGTAGCGCAAAATATTTAGCTGAAGACGAGAGGAGGATATAGAGGTCGAATGGTGGTGAGAAGGTGATTGACCTTGCAAGAGCTTTGGCAGAAGGAGTCGCAGTGTGAAATTGAAAGGAAGAATCGCAACTTTGCATTATTCTGCTCTCCCCAAGTGCTATGCGTGTCTCGGGGGGCTCCTCCGTCAGTATGGGGGAGAGCGGTGGAGTTGGAAGGAGCGGGGTAGGGGGAGGAGGAGGGGGTTCAGGTGGTCGTGCCCTATCCCTTTTGTCTCGCCTTAACTTGAGAAGACAGAGCAGCCGGAGGTCGAGCAGGAATGCCAGCAGTAGAAAGAACAGCAAAGGTAACAGCAGCAACACTCAAAGCTGTTCCCTCACGAACAGCCTGAGCCGTCAGCCCCTTCCCGCCCCACATGAACTGGATGAGCCCGATGGCAACAACAGTGTGGGCGTCAAAAACTTACTACAGTGGGCTGTGGGCGTTGTTCAGAGGTTCAGACACCCATGGCTGGATCCCTCTCCGTTATCAAGTTAGTATAGGTCGGATTCAAAAGTAATCCATAAAATGTGAATTTTTTAATCAAATGAACTGTAAACAAGACCATTATATCTTCGTTCAGAATATAGATCTCTGTCAAAAAAAAAATGCTAAGATTTGATTTTGCAATCGAAAAAAATAGAAAGCATTTTTTTCTGGGTAAGATGTCTTTAATTATTAGTGTTGTCCAAGGAATGGCCGCCTTTTCGTTTAAGCACTTGACTTCAGAGAATTTCACCCAGCTGGTTGATTGATTAGGGTCGCCAGGGTAAGTGAGCAGCGGATGTTCTCTAAAAGATCCTAACTCTTTCGCCCTTCGCTATCTTTAATGTAGATGTAAATGTAACTTTGAGGTCTTCAAGCTGTAACGCAAGTGCTGTAATTGGCTCATGTTAGATGCTTGGAGTCCATAACGGTTATGTAAAAGGTTCGTACTTTGATTAGGGTAATCAAAGTATGATGATAAAGATTTTGTTATTTTTCTTTGATATTTGGATATAAAGTCTTCTCTATGAAAGTATCAAATACTAGGCAATTTGTGATAGTGGGTTGCGAGCGAAGACTATATGATTGAAATGTAAGAAACTGATTTATTGAGAAGGATATATCAAGCGAGCATCTTACTATTCCGCGTATGCCATTAATATATTTTAATGGGGTGCTCATGGACCATTTACGATATGGTGTCCTTGAGTAATACATATACCATAGGCATTCGAAATACACGATAAACTAAGGAAAACAAATAAGATGATTGCTGATATTGTGTTTGAAATTAAATATTTACAAGATATACAAAAGCTAAAATACTTGTTCTTCTCGAATTATCATGATATACGTACATGCATATATATATATATATATATATATATATATATATATATATATATATATATATATATATATATATATATATATATATAGATTGTGTGTATGTATGTATGTGTGTATATGTATATACCCTTTCTGAGCGGGGTGAATAACAAAGCTGTAAAGGTCAGGGCCACCCATACTAGGTTGATTTGCTGTGAGCGATCAGACTCAAGTCTCACACCATCACGAATCTGCAATGGCCAGCGTGGTGATCCAATGGTTAAACCCCACACATGAATAAGGACGTGTCTGCAGTGACTAGAAAAGGATGCATTTGTTATATATATATATATATATATATATATATATATATATATATGTGTGTGTGTGTGTGTGTGTGTGTGTGTGTGTGTGTGTGTGTTGGGCGAGATGTTTTTGTAGATAAGTATGGTGTGAATTTAATGTTTTTAGAGGAAATATGTTCATAGTGGGACTTGATTGATGGAAATACGTTTATTATACATAACAGTATTCTCAGGATTATTTGGGATAGAAAAGAAGAAAGATTGTTTAACGTTTGTTGGCATATCTGGTTATTATATGCTTAATTGAAGCTAACTGTAAGGTTCATAAAGAAAAAAAAAGATAATACTTTTGAGTTCAGTTACAGTACCTGAAAATTATTCTGTAGCGATATGCTAAAGGGGGAGTGGGATAGAAAATAACAAAGTGAATGGGAAAACAGATATTTTGGAAAAAAAGTGTATTGGTCAAATTAGAAGAGAGGCAGACAATACAATGGAAAAATGTGGTTGATGAGAACCTGACATTGTTCATGGAAAAAAATGAAGTAATGGGAAAAGTGCCAGGAGTTTTAATGGTTACATATGAAATCTTGGTAAAAGTGCATTTGAAAGGCTGACCAAAAGCTGTAGGGTATGTCCGGGGTTATTTGTTAGATTAATAGATTGATTGGTTTGCTCATTTTGGGTCAAAACACGGTGACAAAAGGGTAAAGAAGAATGGCCTTAACACAACGTAATATGGTAGTACAGGGCTGTGTTTTGCACGAGTTTGACTAAGAAATGACAGATGATAAAAAGGTAGATAGGACAAAAGCATTTTGGGACCTTAATTGATTGGTTGATTGATTTATATTCATGCTGTATTGATTATTCTGATTTTTGAAGATTCTAGTAAATTTTTCTTTTAAGATTTAGCTAAATCGCCATTATAGTCTAGCATTACAATACAAAGACCATGGATTTCTGTTATTGACTAGAAAGTTTTATAAGAAATTATGAGAAAATTTTAAAATTATTGCTGCTTACGTTTTCTCTGTGATTTGTTTATAAGAGTAGACAGAGAAAATAAAAAAAGGATTCGATCACCCAAGTCTTGAAGGACGTGTGACGAGTGACTTCTCCCATTACTTCAACAACAAACTTTTCAGGATTTGCTCTTTTTCTTTTGACTACATTTTTTGCTAATTAAAGGTTAATAGTTATGAGAGCAATTTTTTAGTAATCTTTTTTTCTAATTATGTAGAGTTCGTTCACTCCTGAAGTACCTTAGAATATTATTTAACTCCGAAATTAAACATGACGCCGCATACTGGACAGATTTTGTATGGACCACCCAATTTAGAAACTGATTCGTTTCTAAGAATAACGTTTAAACAGTTTTTCAAACGACAAATAAAAAAGAAGTTTGTCATTAACAGTTGATGTAAGGACATTCCTCCTGTTTTTACTCTTTCGTCACGATGATTCATTTGGTCGATGTTTTGCTGGGAGGAGGCACCCTGGGGATTGCATGCCAATGTCAGGTATCAGGTATGGGTGGTTTACGGGGAAGTGCCAGAGGTCCTGTTCGTGCTGCTGTATAGTTCTTGGCACCGGTGCGGGATATGCCTAACGGTCGCCATTCCTTCACCTTCCTCCTGTGTAATCACGTTTTCCTAATTCTCCTTTGATATCATTCATCATTCTAATATCTTTTACTTCGACGCTTTCGATCACCTCCATTTATATGGGACGCTTTTCTGAAATAAAATGTGGTATTGATTCTCTATTTTCTAGAGTTGATTTCAGAACTGCTTTCTTTTCTTCTAGTAGCACTTGAAACTGTGTGTGTGTGAGAGAGAGAGAGAGAGAGAGAGAGAGAGAGAGAGAGAGAGAGAGAGAGAGAGAGAGAGATTCACCATTTGCCAGAATATAACTTAGGAATGATAATGGAGATGCTGTATCCGTACCAAAATAAATGACATCTAGCTTTGTGATTCCTTCTATACTAGTTTTGGAGAGAGGCATTATTGGTGGTCCTTTTCAGTTGTGAACGTAATACGTCCATTTCTTCCATACTTGTTGACCATTCCAATGGAGATATGCTTTGGAGTCAAACCATGGTCACCCCAACTGCTACCTTTCCAAAGTGTTTTTATATCTTTAGTTTGTAGAGATTTCTTTGCTTGGTGTTGTACATCTGATCTCCGGAAGCTTCTTTGTTTTATGATTATTGTACTGATTATTATTCTCGTGTTTTTTTTCGTATGACGTCATGAATTTATGTATGTACACGTGGAATATTAAAGATGTTGATGCGTATTTGCTTTGCCCTTACGATGTCCAGGTGGCATGATCTGCCTCTTACAGGAATCTGTTGAGACGAAACTGGTTTGTAGCCAGCATTAATCGCAACGTGGCTTTATTTACACAGTACTTCACATACTTTTGTTTTTGTATATTTCATTCTGTATTGTTGGACATGTTTTTCAGAATGAAGGTCTTGTGAAGTATCATCAGCAGGCATGCAGGAAACCTGAACAGTGTACGCTATTATTATGTGATATGCCGATATAGGTTTATTTTTTTTTTTTTTCATGGATATTTTAATTGCTTCCCAAATTTCTTTCAAACTGCCTTGATTCAGACTTTTAAGCTCTAAAGATATTACCATCAGCTGCGTATATTATCTGTCAATGCTTATGACTAGAAGGGCAAATCATATCTGCGGTGTGCGTGTGTGTTATAATTCACACAAACCAATCTGTACTCAATCCGTGAGTTCAATCGCAGATCAGTGGGACGAAATCGACCTTCTACCGGAATGCCATCCCTTCTTGGTAGCCACGTTCCTTGTAGCGACCTAATAAATTGACGTTCGTCCACCCACTTTACATCACGTCACCCCTGCATACCACAAGCGAGACATCCTTCGTTTAGTGCTTCAAGTTCTCCATTCAGATGTTTGATTAAAAGAAATCCCCCTCACCCTCTATTTCTTTAAAAGTCAGTGTGTGTGTGTGTATATATATATATATATATATATATATATATATATATATATATATATATATATATATATATATATATATATATATATATATATATATAATGTGTGCATATATATAATGTTTAATGATAATAACGAGACAACCAATAAGGGTTTTATGTACGAACCTCTGGAGATTGTTAATGAATATACGTAATTTGTAGGTAGTAGGTTGGCCAAGACACCAGTTACCCGTTAAGATACTACCGCTAGAGAGTTATTGGGTCCTTTGACTGGCCAGACAGTGCTACATTGGATCCCTTTCTCTTGTTACGGCTCACTTCATCTTTGTCGACACATACATAGAATAGTCTGACCTATTCTTTACGCAGTCTCCTCTTTCCTCATACACTTGACAACATTGAAATTATCAAACAACTCTTCTACTATCAAGAGGGTAACTACTGCACTGTAATTGTTCGGTGGCTACTTACCTCTTGCCCTTTAGCTATGGTAAGCAGCTCTTCTAGGAGAAGGGCACTCCAAAATCAAACCATTGTCGTCTAGTCTTGGGTAAAGCCATAGCCTCTGTACCATGGTCTTCCACTGTCTTGAATTAGAGTTCTCTTGCTTGAGGGTACACTCGGGCACAGTATCCTACCCTATTTCTCATCCTCTGGTTTTGTTAAAGTTTTATAGTTTATATAGTAAATGTTTATTTTAATGTTGTTACTGTTCTTAAAATATTATATTTTTCCTTGTTTTCTTTCCTCACTGGGCTATTTTCCCTGTTGGAGCCCCTGAGTTTATATCATTCTGCTTTTCCACCTAGGATTGTAGCTTAATAATAATAATAATAATAATAATAATAATAACTCAAAGAGCTATGGAAAGAATAGTGATAGAAATAACACTAAGGGTTAGAAAAAGAGAAACATGGATATGAGAGCAAACTAAAGGAGAGGATATTCTAACAAAATGTAAGAAAGTTAAATGGACATGGCTAGGACACATATTGAGAATGACAAGTATAGATGGCCATTAAGAATAACAGAACGAGTCCTAGAAATTTCAATAAAAACACGGGAAGGAAGAGAAGACGATGATTGACGAGCTAAGAAAATTTGCGTGTATAGGCTGACATAGAAAGACCATAAACAGACGGGAGTGGAAGGACATGTCTGAAGTCTTTGTCCAGAAGTGCACTAGTTATAGCCGATGGCGTGTATATATATATATATATATATATATATATATATATATATATATATATATATATATATATATATATATATATATATATATATATATATAATATCTCCGCTATTTCAAATTAAAAGAGCAATCCCTAGCTAGTTACAAAGTTCGACACGTGTGTTTTTTGTGTTTTATGCAAAAACCTGTATCCATGCTGTTGTAAATGTGCTGTATTTTAGTTGAAAGTCTTAAAATTTCAAGTAAGCAAAGGAAATGGATGATGTAATGTTTAGAGGAATCGATTTGTAGGTTAAGTAAGAAATTTATTTTGAAACACGATTTTAATGGAATGATGGAGCATTATGAAATTCTGGATAACCAAGATAAAGGACAAATCCTTAATGTACTTGTTACATAGATAGGAATGTGAATGATCGTGCCACACCCTCCTTCATCCCATTGGCAGGTTAATCAAACCTGAAACCCTCCTTAAAATATTAACCGGAATGAGCTTCGATTTATATGGTGACGTAGATGCTTTTCGTTGGCAACCCTTAACCAGTCGCTGCTCCACCTGGTACCTCTACCTTTTTCCCATCATTCAGGTTCCCCTTTTGGTTGTCTCTCGTTTTGTTTCACTTGCATCATTGAGATACTACCGCTAGAGTGTTATGGGGTCCTTTGACTGGCCAGACAGTACTACATAGGACCCTTCTCTCTGATTACGGTTCTTTCCCTTTGCCTACACAGACACCGATTAGTCTGGCCTATCCTTTACAGATTCTCCTCTGTCCTCATACACCTGACAACACTGTGATTACTAGACAATTCTTCTTCACCTAAGGGGTTAACTACTGCACTGTAATTGTTCAGTGGCTACTTTCCTCTTGGTAAGGGTAGAAGAGACTCTTTAGCTATGGTAAGCAGCTCTTCTAGGAGAAGGACACTCCAAAATCAAACCATTGTTCTCTATTCTTGGGTAGTGCCATAGCCTCTGTACCATGGTCTTACACTGCCTTGGGTTAGAGTTCTCTTGCTTGAGGGTACACTTGGGCACACTTTTCTATCTAGTTTCTCTTCCTCTTGTTCTGTTAAAGTTTTTATAGTTTAAATAGGAAATATTTATTTTAATATTGTTACTATTCCTAAAATGTTCTATTTTCCTTTTTCCTTATTTCCTTTCCTCACTGGGCTATTTTCCCTGTTGGGGCCCCTGGGCTTATAGCATCCTGCCTTTCCAACTAGGGTTGTAGCTTAGCATTTAATAATAATAATAATAATACTTATTTTCATAACCTCATCAAATTTGCTTAGTGCATAGGCTAATCCCCATATCCCTACCTAATCATAACCTCTTATTGAATTTTCCTCTGTAGGCCAATCTTTTATATCATCATCTCCTCCAACACCTATTGATGCAAAAGGCCTCGGTTAGATTTTACCACTCGTCTCTATATTGAACTTTTAATTCAATACTTCCCCATTCATCATCTCATAATTCACTCTTCAAAGTCCTCAGCCATATAGGTTTGGGTCTTCCAACTATTCTAGTGTTTTGTGGAGACCAGTTAACAAATGAACAAATGTCTCTTGGGAATGCAAAGAGCATGACCAAACCATCCCCATCTACCTCTCTCCATGATCTCATCCACATATAGCACTCGAGTAATCCCTTGTATAGTTTTATTTCTAATCCTGTCCTGCCACTTAACTCCCAATATCCTTCTGATGGCTTTGTTCTCAAATTTACTTAAATTTATTGGAGATTGTATCATTGTCATACCATGTCTCATGTTCATACTGTAACACCGATCTCACTAAAGTGATATATTGTCTGATTTTTATATGTAATTTTAGGCTATTCAAATTCCAAATTTTACTTAACCTAGCCATTGTCTTTTTTTTTTTTCACTAAACTGTGATTCTAAAGACCCTGTACTGGAGACCATAGTTCCTACTTACTTGAATGATTCTACCTCATTAATCCTTTCTCCTTCCAATGATATTTCATCTTCCGTTGCATATTCCGTTCTCATCACCTTTGTATTTCTTCTATTTTCTTGAGCCCAACCTCCTGTGTATTTCATGCATTCTGGCAAGTAGGCGTTGCAAATTTTGTTGCTTTCTGCTAATAATTACAGCATCAGCAGCATACTCTAGCTCTGCTAATTTCCTATACCTATCCACTCTAATCCTTCTCCACCATCTCCAACTGTTCTATGCATTACAAAATCCATGAGGAGGATAAATAACAGGTGACAACACATACCCTTTCCCACTGTTCACTCATGTGATAGGACTCTAACAATAACTTTGCACTTGTTATTCTCCTGAAAAGACTTAATTAAATTCACATAATTAAGAAGAATTTCATAATAACGCAGGACTCTACACAAAATTGGCCGGTGCACACTATCAAAGGCTTTATCATAGTCCACAAATGCCAACAAAAGTGGATTTCTATATTCTACGCATTGCTTTACATGTCTCAAATCGAAAATTTGGTCATTACAACTTTTACTTTATCAAATCCTCCTTGTTCATCTCTCAGCTTTTCATGAATCTTTCTGTCTAGTCTCATGACAACTGACGAAAGTGTGATGCCTCTGTAATAATAGCAATCAGTCGCTCTTTTTTTTTCGCCATTTTCACTAGCACTCCTTACTCCCATTTATTAGGTTTTCCTCTTCATGCTACATTCTACAAAATAATCTTGTAATTATTCTTGGGGTCACTTCATTTACAGGCAATATCATTTCAGCAGTTATGCCATCATAACCAGGGGCTTTTCATCTCCTGAGTTTTTTACCGTTAGCTTCGACTTCAAACACATGGGCACATCACTGTCTTTATCGGCTTCAGGTATATCAATAAAATTATTCCCTTCGTATCTCTTATTCATGACCTCACAAGGTGTTCTCATGACCTCAGGTCTTATATGTGTAAATATATATATATATATATATATATATATATATATATATATATATATATATATATATATATATATATATATATATATATATATATAACCTTTTTATTCTGTCTTGCCAAAGTTCCCTTTATATGACTATTGTACTGTATTGATTTGCTATTAATTACTTTACTTCTTAGACAAATAGGCTGATAGGCATTCAGTAACCTATGCTGGTGTGTAGATTATTGTATTTAATCTTTTATTTATATGCATTCTTTATATTTTATAGATATTTTATAGAGCATCCCTATATTTACCCTCTTGCTGTTTGGAATAAAAACAATCTATGACGACCATCCATTGAGGTCCTTCGAGTAGGTATCAGCGGACTTCTTCCTAGTAGCAGGGAAGTCCTTCCTTGTTGTCGCTGACCGGCTCTCCAGCTGGCCAGTGATCGTCCCTTGCAAGGGCGATACCACTGCCTCCTCAAACATACGGGACTTCTTTCGCTACTTCAGAGAGCGTGTGTTCCCTGTGCCTACACACTGATGGGCGAACCGAGTTTACCAGCAAAACGTTTGCCGACTTCATAAAGTCTTGGAGTGGAGTGTACACCACATTGAGTAGCTTTATCGCCACACTACTTGAAGTCTAACGGACATACCGAGCTGCCGTCAGGGCTGTTAAATACTTGATCCTTCAGGAAACATGACTGGGAAGCTTTTGATCGTGGCCTCCTTGAGTTACGAAACACGCCTACCAGTCTGATTGCTCTTTACATTTTATAGATATTGTCCATTAAAAACACATGCGTATAAGTTACACTGTTAACTTTCTGTACATGTGAATCAGTCTTCTCGCTTCTCTTGGCATAGATTGTTTACCATTAAAGCACCCTTGTATATACCCAGTTGCTATGCTGAAATGAAAACAATCTACGACTCAGGGTTTTATTTTTCCATCCATTCAATCATCTATCTTCTCCTACAAGACCCCATCTCAAATCACCATTGGGCTATTATCATCTTTCAGTTGCCATTTTCTGTCTGCATTGACAAACTTCTGTACAATCTTTCTAGTTCATGGATATTTATTGTGCCTTTCAAAGATGACACTAATGACTTGCTGAGGAAAGTTGATTTGTTTTTCGTGCACATTGTTTTCATAATAAGTACCCGGTCAACACAAGGTCGTATAACCGAAAAACAACTTGGGTGTTCTACTGTCAACAATTGTAATTGAAATACAAATTACTTCCAAAAAGGTTATTTCGTTGTAGTGCCATTAAAACTACCTCTTGTGTTGATATTGATACAGAGGTAATATATTATTAAAGTATCTTTCTAATGTTCATTGCTTAAGGAAAAATGACTCGATCTTAAACTCGTGTGGCCAGTTTTAAGGTCGAATTGTCAACCTCAGGATATTTGCACGTAACTAAACTTTTTCACAGATTCCTTTAGGCTCTACTGATATATACAGTTTTAAGAATTACGAATTATGTCAAATCAACTTACAATTTCTTTTAAAGATACCCATTGTTTCTGCGTGCATCATTATTCGATTTTTATACAGACTGCTTGTATTTTGGTGCTTTTTCGGTTACATTAGTTGTATTAACTTTCTTCGTCATGCTATCGTTTTCTTTCTAAAGCTGAAAATCCGTTATTTTCTTGTTAGCTCATCCCGTTCTTTGGTTACTATTTTTAGAATGTTGGTATTTACGTGGTTTCTTTTTATTGTTTACATCATTATTAGTTGCTGGTGTATTGTAAATGATTTTTTTTCGGTAATATTCAAATTTAGGAACGGTTATTTACTTCGTGTAATGCGCCGTAATCAAAAGAAAAGTAATAATATTACTGATAATTAGGTTTGTATAGATACTAATTTAGAAACTAAAAGTTTACGTTAAAATACCAAAATTAAAACAATAGCATTTTATAGTTTTAACATGCAGTACATTTTGTTTATAGTAAATAACATCTACTTAGCAAACAATAGTGAAATTTCTGGGATAACCGATCCATATGCTTTTCTTGCATTGATACATGGTACTTGTTGATGTACCTTATTTTCTTCACATAACTCACACTGCTAAGCATTAAAGAAAAGTGTGATACATAAGTAGGTGTTTACGAAATGGTGTTAGATGAGCATCCTTATCCATTTTTAGGTACACAGGAGAGAAGTAGTAGTTTCAAAGTTTAAAGGTCAAAGAGATAGAAGTGAGGGAATGACTTTTTGAATCGCCCCATTGCATTGCTGTATACGTTGATACGATGTAAAGGAACATTGTGTGAGTGGGTGAAATAGAGGGAGCGGTCTGCCCTGAGTGGAAAATGGTGACAATGAAGATGAGAGTGCATTACAACCAACTCATTCATTGTTCCGATATAATCGCTTTGTTCTCGCGATATTTTGTTCCCATCAGCTTAAAAGATTTGGCTTGCCATCAGTTCAGATAATTGACGAGCCAATTTGTTACCACCCACTGGCTCCGACGACCATTGTTGTTGTGACGCCAACGTAGGACATTAAATCAATGTCAACACCCTTCAGAGTAAACGAAGAAAAGTCTAATATGAACATCGTGACGCAGATTCTTTCTTAAACCTTTATTGGTTAATAGCATTTTAAGAACACTATTTTCAAGAGTTAAACTGGGCTTCATGTACTTATGGACAGGTTGTGTCATATTTTGTCGCAGAATTAAGTTTTTATTAAAATCTATTGTGTAACGTTGGAATATTTGAGGTTAAGCTTTTAAGGAAAATGAAAACAATTCTTCGTTTCACCATGGATTGTCTAACTTTAAATATCCCTCCTTATGTCCTCTTGCGTTGATCAGTGACTACGATTTAAGATCGAATCTTGGCGGGGATGGTTTGTTTCTTCATTTCATTCTCGTGTTTGTGATTGAAAATGCAACGAAAAGTTCATTAGATATGATAGCTATATTTAATTGGCGGGAAAATGTGTCGCCCTGAGATGGAGATCATTGTAATTTGATTGTGTATTAAACTGAATATTGTATTGTATATTGGAAGAAATGAAAATGTCAGTAAATTTTAATGAATTTTGATAATCATTCAAAACATGGGTTTAGTACTTTTTGATCAACTACGACTTGCAGTTAGACTGTTACCGTGTTGTGTAATTGGGACACCTATAAAATATTTAAATTCCACTACAATTTTGAGTGCTCACCCGGTGAACTTTGTGTGTTCTTTAATGTGTTACAATTTTTAATGTTGTTACTTAATACAGTTCATTACATTCTCTTAAGATTAGCCTGATTGAGAACAACTGATCATATTCTGCATAGTCAACCCTTCATCCATCTCACCTTGGCTGCACGTTTGCAAACCTGTGAAGTAGTGACTACTCGCTCGAGATCAGAATTGTTAATTGTGGTAGAAAGTTATTACTTCGCCAATAAATGCAAATTTTCCCTTATATTATAATTAATTTTGATTTAGCAATTAGTAAATGTACTTACTAATGCATTTTTACTTGAGCAAAATTTCATGTGTTGTAAAAGAAGTTGCGAAATACTTGTGCCTTTCGATTCAATATAAAGTTTGATTATTTATATTACTCTAACTTTTGTCAATGTTCGAAATTTTTTATATTAATCGTCACTTTCTTACTCATCCGTTATCCGCTTGGTTTCTTCTGCAAATTACTCAAAATATGATACAAACACCATTTTCCTTTTCAGGATAAATTCCCTGTATCTGTTATAGTTCCCAAAACACCACAGCTCTGGGTCAACCTTTTCATCACATTTTCGCCTCTTAATATCTCGTCCGCTCCGCTGTTCTTATTTTCAGCATGCTGCGCCTTATACTTCACAAAAGCGAGTGATTCTCTCTCTCTCTCTCTCTCTCTCTCTCTCTCTCTCTCTCTCTCTCTCTCTCTCTCTCTCTCTCTCTCTCTCTCTCTCTCTCTCTCTCTCTCTCTCTCTCTCTCTGCCTGGTCTTTAAACACTTCTACCTCAGAAATTAACTTTTTGACCTTTTGTTTGTTTTAACTTGGAGTATATGGCTTAGATGAAAATGATGAAGGGATCCCTTATTTAGTCCAGTCATTTCTTTATTTAAAGTGTCTCACTCTTCCCTTCTATTTTTCAAATACTCTTTGGTCGCAGTTTTTTGTCCTCTCTTCTTGAAGAGTTCATTTGATTGGCCTGCAAGACTTTACGGTGATGACAGTGCTGGAATGTAGAGTTGTACTCTCTCTCTCTCTCTCTCTCTCTCTCTCTCTTTCTCTCTCTCTCTCTCTCTCTCTCTCTCTCTCTCTCTCTCTCTCTCTCTATAAATTTTCAATTCATTGGTGTTGCTAGATCTCACGATCAAGGAGGGTATGGAATTCCAACAGCTTGATTTAAATGTCAGTCCTCTCTGAAGGGTCGGAAGATGACTGTACTACTGGTTTAATGCTGTCTCGTGGTTCTACCTTTTCCGTTTATGACGTCTGCGCTGCTATTACAAAAGAAATCTTGAAATTAGAGCAACTATTGCTCTCGGGATTGATTGACTTTTGACTGCAGTACACGTGGAGTTTGAAAAAAAAAACTGGTCAAGCCAACTCCTAGATCAGTGCCTCCTAAGTGTTACAGAACCATTATGGTAAATTGCAAAAAGCGCAAGGCATAGCGTCGACTAATACAAATGTTGCTTTAGTTTATACCGTAAGTAACTTGAGGGCTTGATTTTTTCCTCAGAGGAAAATGAGTTGTATATTTTCATTTACGTGCTATTTCTCTCTTTTAGTAAATGTGATTCCTAAAACACATGTCATCCAGGTTATTACCGTAATTTTCATTTCATGTGTTCTCTGATTCTTATTATTTTCCTCAAAATATTGAAGAACTAATTTATATTTGAATTTCTAAACTTCTTGTATTTTCTTATATCTATACATCGTTAATCCTGGATAATGGATATCAGTAAAAGTATCACAGCAAACAAAATTTCATATGAGGTGAAAATTTGTTGTCTGAAAGTGTGTTGGAGTCAGGACCCACTGATTAGAGGTAAGCCATGCAGTCTACGCCCTCATTTCATGAGAGGGGGACCTTGTTTCGTGGTCTGTAACATTTTGTGTGTGGGTGTGTTTTGTGTAAGATCCTGGGATAGCTGTGTGAATACATTAATAGAGTTAAGTTCATTCCTAATCTATTCATTTTTGAGAAATAATTATTCCATCATATTTAAGTTCAGGAGTCACATGACTTAGTTTGTTATATTGTGTTTCCTTTCTTATTAAAACTATGATGATTTATCTTTTTATTTCCGATACCCCGGTTACCGCTTCTGTAGCTTTGCATTTCTAAATCTTCTTTTCGGATTACTGATTTTTTTTTCTTTTCTTTTTTAATGACTGTGGAGTTAAGCCATTTGGGTATACTAAACTATATATTAATTGTGTTTATTTTCTGCCCCAACTTCTGAAGCAACATCCGTGCTGCCATATGTCTCAGGGGGAAAACCTTAGTGTCAAGTTTTCGTTGACTTCACTTCTCATGTTCTGATGATCGTGGTTACGGTAAAAAGTAGTATACTATTTCAATGCAACTTTCATATTCTAAGATTAAGTTACTATCTTCCTGATGATAGAATTTTTGGCGGTCTTGTTTAACATGATTCATACATGTATACTCATATTGCAATATGTGAAGATGGTTGTATCTAATAGGATATGCCTCTCTCTCTCTCTCTCCTCTCTCTCCTCTCTCTCCTCTCTCTCCTCTCTCTCTCTCCTCTCTCTCTCTCTCTCCGAAAAAAATATTAACCAGTGAATACCATGATGAATTTTGGACTGTTGGGAATGTGTTTTGGTGGCTGATGGAAAGTTTGAAACTTGATGATGATGATGGCCGGTGACTGCAGCCTTTTTTCGGATACCGGATCGACATCATCGAAAAGCCCAGTCACGGATAAGTATCATTGAATCATTGATTCAAACTTTACCGTTGAGTCATGGATATTCGGTTATGTCCGGTAATAGCGTGCCATACTAAATTTTCCCCCTCCCCACTCCCTCATACTCCCTGCCACACCACCACCAGGATGGGGAGGGAGGACTGACAGACTTCCAATGTTGCATGTGTGAAAGAAGGATTTTAGGGAAGGAAGGGTACGGGGAGAGGGGGAGGCCTGTTGGGTTGCCAAGGTCAGTCAGAATTCTTTAGTCAGTCGATGAGATTCAACCGAATGATTTTATTGAAAAGTATCGGAGAGAGAGAGAGAGAGAGAGAGAGAGAGAGAGAGAGAGACCGCGGGAAGGAAGTAAAAGCGTCGAGCTCGAGTGCTTTAGTTGTCATCCTCTGCTCCTCCTAGCCAGGATGGTGCCTTGAGACCTTACATTTCAGGCTGGGCCAAGTGGAGTGGTGTCTGTCCGAGTGTTACGTAAACCAGGAATTCTCTGAAGTATCAAGTTATATGTCTTTACCATCTTTAGTCGGGGGAAGTTGCTTTAGTCTGAATACTTCGTGTTCGCTTTTGACGAATTGTCCCTGCCACTTTTCTAGGCAATTCAGCGATGTTGTTGTGGCCAGATGTTTTCTTTCACGAGATGGCTGTGTCATGGTCAACCCAGAGGTTAGAATTTTCTTATTGCCCGCTTGTGTGTGTGTGTGTGCGTGTGTGTGTGCTCGCTCATGCACGTGTATATGCTCCATTTTCTTATCTTTAAAGATTCGTGTGAGCTTTCAAATGTATGCTAAGACAGAATAATATTTCCTGGTACTTAAGGATTGAAGGGTAACTTAAATTATTAGTTTATTGAGTATGGTAACGTAACAGTTTATTTTCATGTATGTACAATCATGTTCTCTTTTAAACACACAAACACTTTTTTTTCAGGTCCAAGGGATGTGTTCCATAATTCTGTTACTCTCCGATTCTTAGCAGTTATTCTCGTGGGGGAAGGAAGTTTTTTATATAACCATCTCCCATTAAATCAAATTTACTCAAGTCAGCTAAGATCCATGTACACACTTCACTACCCAAGTCATTAGAGCCATACCTTAGTTTAACAGAACATACAAACTGTTCATTTCTAAATTATTTAAAAACGAGATTGGACCTGCTAACCAACGAGTCAAGTATCGTTGCCGCTATACAGTGATACGAAACCTCCCATATACAGTTTACAGCAAATACAACAAATGCAGCCGTTTCTAGTCCACTGCAGGACAAGGGCCTCAGCATTTCCTTACTCATATCTGGGATTTGGCCAGTTTTCATCATCACCACGCTGGCCAATTGCGGATCGGTGATGGTGGGAGACTTTCGTCTGATTGTTCAGTGGGTCGGCCTTAATAGTACAGCTTCGCTGATCATGTCGATGCACAAACCCTTTCACCCCATTAAGGTATCCCTCTGCAAATGGATTTGATATATATGTACATTACACACAAGCGCGCGCGCGCGCACACACACATACATATATATATATATATATATATATATATATATATATATATATATATATATATATTATATATATATAGTTTTGCTAGTGAAACTTTTTATCGCATATCAGTTGCTCTAGATCTGGCTCTCATACTTCTTCTAACATTCTAGTTAAAAACACTTACCATTAACTTTCACCCGCCATTTCTTGCTCGCTGCGAGACAATAGCAACATTATTTAATCCAACCTTTTTTATTCATCTTAAAATTATAGGTCAAAATTTTAACTTTTTTTATTTATCTCCATATTTCTTATTCTTTCAGTTCTTCTCCTTCCACACACAACTTTCAATCAATTCTTTCTTTCCTCTTCAAAACTCTTAAATTTGTATTTAACACTTCTACATTTCCTCCCTTTTTTGCAATCCTGCCTTTCATATACATTCTTAAGTTTCGTCTGTGTTTTTAACACATAACCTGCTGCATCTCTTGCTTAATCCATTCTGTGTGACTCTCCCTCATATCAACGTCCGATATATTTACTTATAAATACCTGCTAAAATTACGGTTTCTGTTTTTCTTGCACACATTTATAAAATTTCTCATTACTCTTATTCAGTGCAGTATCAACAACAAAATGCTGTTGCTTACTTCATCCACAAAGCATTTTCTCATTCCACATCATTGTACTTACTTTCATCTCTGTATTTTTAAAGCATTACAGCATTAAACATAGTAAGCAGTCACCGAGCCATAAAAACATCAGTTGTTTTAGCCCATTTTTTTAACCGGTTTCATAATCAGAACGTTTTTGTTACGCTCAACACCTTACTATCTATACCAATCGACCTCTACTGTATATCCTCCAAGTTGCTTTTATATAAGCTCTTTTGGTTATTTGGGTGTATAAACTGTATGTGTATTATTTGTGAGGGAGCTTGCATGAACAGTGGTAAATATTTTGGAATGCCATATTGTGAATAAAGGAATTTCTCTCTCTCTCTCTCTCTCTCTCTCTCTCTCTCTCTCTCTCTCTCTCTCTCTCTCTCTCTCTCTCTCTCTCTCTCTCTCTCTCTATATATATATATATATATATAATATATATATATATATATATATATATATATATATATATATATATATATATACATATATGTGT
>NC_090732.1:51743276-51745776 GCF_036898095.1 Palaemon carinicauda | reverse complement strand
TTCCATCAATTCATCTCTCCATCCTCATCTCGGTTCTGTCCAACAGTCCCTCATCTTTCCTCCTAAATGCTCAAGTTTCTACCCCATATAATAGCTTGGCCCTGATAACTGTCTCCTTATTCTTGATTCTAAACCTAAATGACATTTTCATGTCTAAAATATCTCCAGTTACTTCTCTCCATTTTTGCCATACTTCTTTCACTCACTGTGTAACTAACTTATTGTTCTGTTAGCACTGTACTATTTCTACTTGAATGTTTACTTCTCTATACCCTTTTCTACTACTAATTAATAGCTGTTTTTCCAATGTTCACCTTCATTCCTTTCCTTTTTAGGACTCCTTATCATGCCTAATACCTTTCTTTGCAATTTTTTCTCTCTTATTTGTTATAATGACCAAATCATCTGCAAACGTCAGTTCCCACAATTCTCCCACGTTCCTTAATTCAGATGTCAAAGAGTCTTTAATGATGAGGAACTAGAATGGACTTGGAGCTGATCCCATATGGAGGCCAATCTCCACTGGGAATACTTCTCTCCATATTTCCTTTGTACAATGGTTCTTGCCCCTATCATACATCATCCACACTAACTTTATGAAAATCTCTGGTACTCCTCTCTTTCTCAAACATCAATAGACTAACCTTCATGGTACCTTGTTATGAGAATTTTCTAGATCCACAAAAATAAAACATGTAAACTTTCCTGTTTCCTGAAAATATTTCTCTTGGACTTGTCTTACAATAAAAATAGCATCCACTGGGCTCTTTCCTTTCATAAACCTAATGGTTGCTCTTGTACAGTAAATCTATCAACTCCCAACTTTCGTTCTACAATTCTTTCTAGTATTTTCAGTACAGGCTCCAAAAGCTTAGGCCCCTGTAGTTCCCAAAGTATAGAACTTCTGCTTTTTGTTCATACAATTTAATTATCCAACTATCTCCCCAGTCTCTTTACATATCTTCTACATCCAAGATCTTTTCTAGAAATGCGTGCATCCGCCCTTTGCCGATATTTCTTAATATCTTAATCATTTATATTATTACCTCTGAATTTCCCTTAGCTTTATTTACTTTTCCTTTCTTTGTGTAATCCTGGACATCACCCTCTCTCTTTGTTATTGGCCCTTCTACTGGAGGAACATTTTCCAATTCTTCACTTTTCACTCCACGTATAGGTAGTAGGTTGGCAAAGGCACCAGCAACCTGTTGAGATACTACTGCTAGAGAGTTATTGTTTTTTTTATATGGCCAGAGAATACTACATTGGATCCCTCTCTGGTTATGGCTCATTTTTCCTTTAGTTACACATACACCGAATAGTATGGCGTATTCTTTAAACATCCTCCTTTCCTCATACACCTCGCAACACTAATGTAGCAAAAATTCTTATTCATTCAACGGGTTAACTACAGCACTCTAATTCTTCAGTGGCTACTTTCCATTTGGTAAGGGTGAAAGAGACTTTAAATATGGTAAGTGACTCTTATAGGAGAAGGACACTCCAAAATCAAACCAATGGCTAGCTTATAGCTTTTCTCACTAGGGTTGTAGCTGAGACAGTAATAATAATAATAATAATAATAATAATATAATAATAATAATAATTCTCGGTATTTAATTGTTGAGAAAAGTAGTATTTCCATCTTCTCTTGACTTCCTCTTCCTCAATTAAGATATTTCAATTTTCATCTTTTAAATTTCTTAAATCTCCTACATCCTTTCTTTTCTATTATCGCTTCTGAAAATTTTGTAGATTATATGGTCACCCACCAGTGTTCCTGTCATCTCATACCACTCTCCTACCCTTTCCATTTGCAATCGCTAAGTTTTAGCGTTTATATTCCTCTTGTTTGGTCTTGGTATCTTCTTCTCATCCTCTTCTGGTTATTCTCTTCTCCTTCAAAGCTGTTCGAACCTCTCTATTCCATCCCCATGTTTCTATTTCCTTTTGTTGATTACCACTTGTCCTCCTACACACTTATGCTGCTGCTGGCCCCACGATCTCTTTCATAACATCCCACATCTCTTAAGGCGATTTTGACATTCCATTTACATATCTCACTTCTCTGGCTCTTTCCACTTCACTTCTTAACGTTATCGCCTCCTACCCTTTCAGTTTCCACGTTTTGATCCTCCTATTCCTGGCTGAAGGTTTTCTTTTCCCTAATGCTTTCAGCCAAAAATCTGCCTCTACTACTTTATGTTGAGCTACAAAGAATTCGTTTGGATTAGTCTTAAAAGCCATAAGGTTTTTATGTCTTCCTTCCTAACCAAAACAGTCAATTTGTCTCTCATATATTCCACTTTTATATGTTACCAAGTGACTTCTCCTTTTCTCAAACTGTGTTCAAAACTACCAGATTCATAGCTTAGCTAATTCCAACATTGTTTTACGTAAAACTTCTGTTTTTTTTTTTCCTTCCAAATCCTCTGCCTCCTCCAAGTATTCCTTCAAAGACCACAAAACTCACCTACATAGGCATTCATGTCCCCAGATA
>NC_090732.1:51726787-51740276 GCF_036898095.1 Palaemon carinicauda | reverse complement strand
ATGTATATATATATATATATATATACATATATATATATATATATATACATATGTATATATATATATATATATATATTTATATATATATATATTTATATATATATATTTATATATATATATATATATATATACATATATATATATATATATATATATTTATATATATATATATATATATATTTATATATATATAGATATATATATATATATATATATGTGTGTGTGTGTGTGTGTATGTGTGTGTGCCTGTGTTTGTGTGTATATTCATGTATATATCATTAAACAAAATCTAAACATTTATATATATATATATATATATATGTATGTAAATATATAAATGTATATATATATATATATATATATACATATATATATATATATATATATATGGTAAAACTCGCTGGTAAGAGACTGATGTCTCGCCAGGTAAATCTTTGGACAGCTGGTAGCGGTCAGGTTCCAATTTCTTTTATGGGCTCTCGTGACATGGTTGGTTTCGACCTGGCCTTTCTTTAGAAGGGGCTAGCGTTCGATCCCAGGTATGAGGTAGAAATTTATTTCTATTTGAACACGATGTTGTGTTGATATTAATCCATATTGACTCATTAGGGGTAATTTGAATGAATTACTACCAATTGTGTCACGTGGTGGCCCGGGAAATTAGGTAAAACTCGCTGGTAAGAGACTGATGTCTTGCTAGGTAAATCCTCGGACAGCTGGTAGCGGTCAGGTTCCAATTTCTTTTATGGGCTCTCGTGACATGGTTGGTTTCGACCTGGCCTTTCATTAGAAGGGGCTAGCGTTCGATCCCAGGTATGAGGTAGAAATTTATTTCTATTTGAACACGATGTTGTGTTGATATTAATCCATATCTATTTATATATATATATATATATATATACATATATATACACATATATATATATATATATATATATACATATATATATATATATATTTATATATATATATATATATATATATATATATATTTCTATTTGAACATGATGTTGAGTTGATATTTATCCGTATTGACTTATTAGGGGTAAATTTAATGAATTATTATGAATTGTGCCACGTGGTGGGTCGGGAAGTCAGGGAAAACTTGCTGGTAAGAGACTGGTGTCTCCCCAGGTAAATCCTGAACTGTTGATTAGCAGTTAGGTTCTGACATGTTTTATGGCCTCTCGTGGCACGGTTGGTTTCGACCTGATTCTCATTAGACCGGGCCAACGTTCGATCCCAAGAATGAGTTAGAAATTTATTTCTATTTGAACACGATGTTGTTTTGATATTTATCCTTATTGACTCGTTATGAGTAATTTGAATGAATTACTGTCAATTGTGTCACATGGTGGGCCGGGAAGTCGGGGAAAACTTGCTGGTAAGAGACTGATGTCTCGCCACGTAAATCCTGAACTGCTGATTAGTAGTTATTTTCCGACTTTTTATATGGCCTTTCATGGCATGGTTGATTTCGACCTGGCCTTCTTCAGAAAACAAATCCTCCATGTTCATCGTTCTTTCGATTTCTTTTTCTTCTTCAGCAGCCACATTCTTCTTCATACTCCTAGTCATCACAAAACTTAGAAACAGAAATGGGTAGTCCTTCTGTGAATTTTGGGATCAACACATGTGCATTTGCCACATAATCATCTGAGTTGCTAACCTTGCACGAGCATACAACAGTTCTAATTCCCTCACATGTTGTACATCTAATGCCTGTCTTTCTTCCCGTCCCGCCATCATCTTCAACCTGATTTAATTCTCTTACACTGCAATTCGGCAATTCTCAGGCTCTACATCCTTTCTGATTCCATGCCTAAGTTTGTAGGTCAACTGGTCCTTTCTTTGGTAAAAATTCTTCCTCAGCCTTCTCCAACAGTTTACAAGCTGCTAAAATATTTTCTTTAGACAACTTTCTCGAATTTATCAACGCTTCTAAGGCTAGACTCTTGATTTGTGCCTTGATCATCCCACTTGTTGCACGGCCACCACATGCCATCAAGATAGAACGCCACTGAGCTTTACTTACAATAGGTTCTGACAATTCCTGAATATTTGGGTTATTCAAAAGCTTTTCAACATTAAACTGTGCCATCTTGCTCTTTACCACAAAATTTTATACTTTCCCAAAAATATATATCCTAACAATATACAAAATCCTATCAACACTGTACTATTTAAACCATTAAACAAAAAACGGCCGTGTTATCACCAATATTTAAAACATTATTATACGACGATGTCTCCCTCGTCTGGGAACCAAACACATAATATCATATACATCACGGATGGCAAGCTAAACAACCTCTCTAGTTCCGGAGTCACCTGTTTGCTTTTACATTAAATCTTTTACACTTGAATATATTAATACACAAACTCTGAGACAGATAAATAACTACCAGACAGCAATATATAAAACAATGAATATCCAAAAGTACACTCAAAACTAAACTAGGTAATTCTAATTATGAATTTTTCGAGCAAACTTACTATGGTTCATTAACAGGATACGAGTGAATATGCATTAAACACTGATAATCTAAATAACACGCTCTTTAGAAAATTGATATATTCTATATAAATTACAACACTTAAAAGATTTACAAGAAACAAATAAATCACTCAGAATATTAAGTCTAAACAAAGCTTAGATTAAGAAAAAAATTTACGTTCTGAAAATCATATAATTATTTAACATGTGATATTAAATCTTAGTAAACCCTAGACTAAGAAAAAAGAAATAGTTATAAAAATTACACAATCAATTGTTTCACTTGAAACTGAACCTGAACACAATATTTACGTTTGACATTTAATGAAAATAGATAACCAGATCATAATACTAGAACATATCATCTACCTACAGGACCGTTTACAAAAACTCTAAGAGAATTTTTATAAGTACTCACTATGATTACAAAACTCGTCACATGAAAACTTTGTCATTTCACTGAACACTTTTGAAACAATACATTGAGCTGTGTACAAGAGTGAGAGAGATGGGGAAATGGCTGTCTTATGGCTGGAAATCTCTATCTGTCTATCTATGCAACTCTGGCGTCACCTTTGTAAGAGCCTTAGCTACTTTCATAAGATTCCCTGAGAGCAAATTCCGGAAGTGTGAGGGTTAGGCAAGGCGTCAGAGTTATCAAAAGTTGCTCTCTTGAATGATTACTCACTCAACAGGGAGACGAATCCTGGTTTTCTTGGGCAGCTATTACGCACAGCGAGGCGACACTCAGATGGCTCTGCCCACCCTTTTTCCCTGAAATAGAAAAAAATAACATCCTATCATTAGGTTTTTCGCAAATTTTCCAAAGCATTTGCCATATTGCATATTTTCTCACAAACAGTATTCAATACCTCCGAAAAATGTGAAAGAACCTTACATAAGCATTTTTTCCTATCTTTTATTATCACATAACACTCTCAAACAGTTAACATAAGACTTCGTGACAAAATTACGTGATATAAAAAAGTTTATTCTTAGAAATAACATAAATTTACATATACTGAGTTCAATACCGAATACAATAAAATCAACATATTAAACTTGAATCTACACAAGTAAAGCTCATTTTAAGAGCTGGCCAAACTTTCTTCAATGGACAAACAAAATATATAAATGAATGATCTATAAACTATGTATTTACTTTACATTAAACTAGCTTTACAAGAATATATATATATATATATATATATACATATATATATATATATATATGTGTGTGTGTGTATATATAGAGTATATATATATATGTATATATATATATATATATATACACTAATGTATATATATATATATATATATATACACTAATGTATATATATATATATATATATACTCATATATGTATGTATATATATATATATATATATATCACTTTATAGTGACATAACTTAATCAGGTGGAAGGGTTTGCGCATTGACATGATCAGCAGAGCTCTGCTAGTCAGGGCCACTAAATCTAAGTTGGTTTCCTGTGAGTGATCAGACAAAAATTTCCTAATATCACTGATCTGCAGAGGTCAACGAGGTGATAAGAACTTGTCAAATCCAGTGATAAATAAAGCAACCCTGTCTCATCTCCCAGTAACCAGTGGCAATGGAACAACTCCTTAGGAGGCAGGCAGTTACATCCTACTGCAAGGTGTTAAAAATCTTAAGACTAAAACACAACAACGTAGGACACTTAACCTTTCAACATACAACGTCAGGACTATTTTAGGGAAGAGGATCTTTCCGTGTTACTAGAAAAGTTAAAAAAAAAAACATATATAATAGGATTCATTGAAATCAGAGAAAGTTGGGAATCTTACTGTATATAGAGCTAAAGGAGGACCATACATTTCGCCTCAGAGCACACGAAAGGAACAAAGAAAATGAAGTGGGTTTCCTTTTAAAAAAAATCTTGTTTGTAAATTAGAAAAATTTCTAATGCTAATGTTAGAATAGCGGGATTAGTTATCGAAATAAATAAAAGGTTTAAACTGAAGATCATTCAAATATACACAACAATAACATCCTAAACAAAGGAAAAAATTTAAACTTTTCATGAAGATCTTGAGATATATTTAGAAATATATATATGGCTTGATTAACATTTATTTTAGGTGACTTAAATGCTAAAGTAGACCAACAGAAAAACGATAATAAGTAGTATGTGAATTTACTGAGCACAGAGGAGACATGCTTGTCATATTTGATGCAAGTAGATATCTGAAAATCATGAGCACACTTTTATTTTTTATTTAAAGAAACAAAAAACCATACAGATATTATTTTCAGTGAAAATAAAAGTTAATTCAGATAAAGATATAACAGTGTTCAACATGTTAAAGTCAAGCATTCATAGAATGGCTAGAACATTTTTTTATCAGATCTAAGGAAACAAAGAGAAAAACTATTTTTCAGAACGTATATAAATATTCCACTGATAAGAGAAAATTATGATGAATTTTGTTTACCAATGCAAAATAGATACTCCAAGGTACACAATGTAATGGATGCAAGTAAAGAAAAAATGTACTGTAATTTTTTAAAAAAAGTGTATTAAAATCAACACAATATATAGGAAAAAAGTACATAAAAAATATCAAGGTAAACTATCAGAAAAAAATATATTAAAGAAAAGATTGGGGATGAGGGTAAAATCCAGGAGAGACGAAACAGAATCAAGGAAAACTATCCAAAGCAATAAAAAAGAAGAAGAAAAAAAAAAAACATAAGAAATTTGTAAACACATTCAGACCAAATTTTAGGAAACATTAAAGAAAGGAAGAAATATCAATTTAATGAAAAGAAGACTTGGAACAGGACACCAGCAAATGTTTGCTTTGAATGATGAAAATGGAAATTTTATTAATAGTAGGCTAAAGATGAAGCAATGAAAATTGCAGAGGATTTCTATACATTGCTTTACAATATTATTATTATTATTATTATTATTATTATTATTATTATTATTATTATTATTATTATTATTATTATTATTATTATTATTATTATTTAATAAGCTACAACCCTAGTTGGAAAAGCAGCATGCTATAAACCTAGGATCTCCAACAACTAAAGTAGCTCAACGAGGAAAGGAAATAAGGATATGAAATAAACTACAAGCGAATTAATTAATCAGTAAATTAAAATATACCAAGAACATTAACAACAATAAAATAAATCTTGAAACTTATAAAAATAAAAAAAAAACCAAGAGGATGAGAAATAAGATAGAATAATGTGCCCAAGTGTACCCTTAAGCAAGAAAACTCTACCTCAAGACTAAAAGACCATGGTACAGAGGTTATAGCCCTCCCCAAGACTAGAAAACTTTGGTTTGTTTTTCGAGTGTCCTTCTGCTAGAAGAGTTGCATACCATAGCTAAAGAGTCTCTTCTTCCCTTACCAGGAGAAAATTAGTCACTAAATAATTACATTGCAGTAAATAACCCCAAGATGGGAGAAGAATTGTTTGGTATTATCTTGTTAGGTATATGAGGACAGAGGATAGGCCAGGCTAATGTGTGTATGTGTAGACGAAAGAAAAAGGATTCGGAACTGTCTGGCCAGTCAAAGGATCCATAACTCTCTAGTTGTAGTATCACAATGGGTGGCTAGTACCCTTGGCCTGGTCTACTACCTGAAATAGTGATATAAGAAATAACTTTGACATCAGAAATGATGAAACACCTGAGGTGATAACAAACATAACAGTAGGAGAAGTAGAGAAGTCATGGAAAAGCATTAAAAGAGGCCAAACAGAAGAGGATGACTGCATAAACATTCAATTGATAATAGATGGAGGAAATTTCCTAGTACCAAAACTGATGAACCTTACGCAAAAATGCTTCATACCTATAGCTTTGAAAAAAATCACTATTATACGAATTTAGAAAAAAATTAGACACTGTGGTGGGATGCACACAGAGGCAACCCCCACACCCTTGATCACTCTAACAGACAATTTCCTCCTCAACACAAACTTTCCTCTTACGTTATCATAAACTGGACTCTTAGACAGAAGGGAAATAAAAAAAAAATCATAACCTTAACACTCTATTCTTAAAACTAAACAGAACCAAGATTATTACTATACTTAAAAATAAAGATATCATACAGACAACACAAAAAAAAACTTAACATACAAAATCATGACAAGAAAATATAAACAAAACTGTACTTACTTAAAAAAATAATTAATCACTTCCATGCTGGTAAAGAAAAATAATAGTAAATCCAGCACTAAAATCATACAACTGCCTTAAGTCACAGTCAATCAAAAAAAAGGCTTCGCTCCGAAACATTTTCTACTATCCTAACCTATCGAAAGGTAAACAAACAAACTCATTTATACAAACAGTCTTTCTCACAACGAACAATCGATACACTAACTACCTTTCGCTCGCTGACACAATCTCTCTCTCTCTCTCTCTCTGGATTTGGCAAACAAAAAATAAATAAAAATAAAACAAAAATTAATCCTCCATATTCCTCCCCCCTAACTTTGCTAAATCCTTCTACATTTTCACACAGCCACTTAAATTACTTTTCTCATTACCCAGTTACAGTCGGGAATGGGACCTCTACTCCGAGTAACTGGGCCTTTATTCACTTCTTCCCCATCACAATCATTTGTTATATTAACACTATTCCTATCTAAATCCCTATCATCTAGTATATCATGTACAATCCTATCTACCTCGTTCTCATCTGGCCTTAAAATTACACTTATTTCTGTAAACAGTTCATCCATTTCATCAAAAACATTCTCAACTTTAGCAAAAGATTCATTCATGCTACTTATTATTCTCCTATCTCTCATTCTTGCATTCGTCATCCTTTCTTTTACATCATGCAAGGAAAAGCCATACACACTATAGGTATCATTCATACTCAGCCATGATTCATCTGTATTAACACATTTATCTTCCATACACACTTGTACATTTACACTCTTTCATAATAATTTCTATTCTCACCTTTACTTATAAAATTTCCCCTTCTTTCGTCCTTACTTAAAGCTCTCGTATTCTTCCTTTTAATATATTCTACTAACACCAACTGTTTACCTTCTAGACCTAATTCCTCATATATACTAGGTTCATATTTGTTCGTTTTCAACCATTTACTCATCCCATTCTCACAAACATTAACCCTGTTCCCTCCATACACACAAGAGAATTCACTCAGCTGAACCCTCTTACTAACTAGTTTCCTGAATATCCTGGCTTACTTGATCCCTTCTTCCTACATACTCTAGCTACATGCCCCTCTACACCACATTCAGTACACTAACCCCGTGGCTCCTTGCACATTGTAGCATAATGACCATCTTTACCACAATTACCACAAATCACATTCATACAATTACTCCTACATCCACTCGCTACATGCCCAGTCATGCCACACCGATAACACTTAACCACTTTCTCTCTCTTACACTAACTACCTCACCACATCCAAAACAAGCACCTACAGCCCATCTACATTCATTCTCTTTATGCCCTGCTTTCCCACATCTATAACAGTTCTCTTCACGGACACAACTACCTAACCTACCTCGCTGCGCACTAGCACTCCTATCTCTCAAAACCTGATTCCCTTGTCTAAACCCTTCATTTGTCCTTAGAGGTATTCCCACATTACTCACCCTAACACTCCTGTCAACTAAATTATCAGCTACCCTTATCGGTCCTCTCATAACAACATCTCTAAAACTAACAAATTCTGGCACACTTTCCTCCATTCCAGTTCTTACACTCACAGATTTACTTTCTTTCATACACCTATCCAACTCGTAATCCTCAACTATCTCTAGTATATCACCCTATGTCAATCTTTCGTCCACCTTATTTTCTCCTTCCGTTTCAAACAATAAACTCAGCAACATTCTCAGGTTTAGTAGCCAAAAACTTCTTCATTAACTCTTTATTCTCATACTTTCATCCCCATACTTCTTCCTAGCTAAAGTTTCCAACATACATACATACATTGATATTGCTTCTCCTACATTCATCCATGCTTCATCAAAATCATTCTTACGTTTATACCTAACACTCCCCTTCATACGTTTTTTATTCTCTTTTTCATACTTTCATAATCAACATCCCCTACACTTATTATCATACCATACATTGTCAACAAATACCCAGTCAAATATTCTCCTAACTCCCTAGCCCAAACTCTCTTACTATCACCATACTTATCCTGACAATAACTCTCATACTCCTTGAAAAACTCGTATACATCCCTACAACTATGCTCATTGAACCTTTCACACCGAGGTACCTCTCTCATAAACACAGTCTTACACACATTACGTTCATTCTCACTGCTCTCATCACTGCTACCTTGCCTCTTGTTTCCTACTTCCTCGCTAGAATATGAAGAATCTAATTCCACTCTCATACTCCTATCCTTGATTATACTCTTCCTATGCCCTTTTCTTACTCACCACTTTCACCCATTCACGATCATCCTTGCTCTCAATCTGACATTTTTCTTCTCTTTCTTCACATCACTTTTACCTTCCCTTTCATCCTTCCTCTCACATTTCTGTTCATCCTTGCCATGCTTAATTCCTTTATCTTCAATATCACTATCACTACCTTCCCCATTATCACTTACCTTAACCGTTTCTTCCACCAGCAACCCTTTACCAGTAGCAGAGGCCACTCCTCCGACTGTGCCCTCACCCATGAAAGTTTAGATCATTCCCATTACTTGCCCCATCATAGCTTCCATTTGTTTCACCATTCGTTCTTCATTCTCTCGCATCCTCATCTCAACACCCTCTTCCACTCTCTCTACAGTTCCCAGAAGTTCCCTCAGTTTTCTTTGCATCTCCTCATTCTCACAGTTCAACCTCTCATTCATAACTAGCAACCTCTATTTCTCAACCATCAACTTCTTCTCCTGTTCTTTATAATGCTGCAATACCTCCTCCAAAGCCTTTAATTTGCCTTCCATTGTCATCAACTTGTTCTTCAGCCTTAAATCTAATTCCTAATCCTATCATTCCTTCGTCCAAGAGTCCAGCTTCCAATTCCACCTCGGCATTTCCTGTTCGGGCACCAAAATAATGTGGTGGGATGCACAAAAAAGCAACTCCCACACCCTTGATCACTCTAACAGACAATTGCCTCCTCAACACAAACTTGCCCCTTACGTTATCATAAACTGGACTCTTAGACAGAAAGGAAATAAAAAAAAAAATAACCTTAACACTAAATTCTTAAAACTAAGCACAACAAAAATAATTATTATACTTAAAACTAAAGATATCATACAGACAACAAAAAAATAAATTAAAACCGGGAGAAAAAATATCAAAACTTAAAACAAAGATATACCACAACCAAATATGTTTAAATCTATATTTCATGGACACCAATACAGTCGTCCGCACACTGCCACCTGTCTTTAATGGCAAACTACCACAGCTCTGTGGGTAACACTACACTGTGTGACAATTGGCCACTGCTGCCTCCCTGATTGGGGTCGTAGTTATCATCGTCATACCATCAATTATCATCATCCTCATCAATCGAAAATTCCTTCTTACAGCCAAAGTCGTTACCGACTATATCCAAATTTAAAAGAGCAGTCAATTCCAAGTCCCTTATCACAAGCCAGGTCATCAACCATCAATATTCAAAATATAAGTTCTCTCCAAAGGAATAAGTACTATACGAAAAGAATCACAGCCAGCAAAAATAAAAAAGAAAAACGCTTACAAACACTCCTAGCTAACTAAACTATCGCACTATAATCAAATATAAATAATAAACTGTTCTTATCATTCACAATTATGACAAGCAAATATAAACAAAACTGTACTTACTTAAAAAAAAAATCAATCACTTCCACACTGGTAGATAAAAATAATAGTAAATCCATCACTCAAATCACACAACTGCTTTAAGTAGCAGTCAATCAAAAAAAGCATTCACTCTGAAACATTTTCTACTGTCCTACCCTAGCTAAAGGTAAACAAACAACCTTATTTATACCAACAGTCTTTCTCACAGCAAACAATAGATACACTAACTACCTTTCGCTCGCTGACACAATATCTCTCTCTCTCTCTCTCTCTCTCTCTCTCTCTCTCTCTCTCTCAAAAATGGGAATGTTATTCAGACGCTTTAAAACAAGAAAAGCTGAACACATGATTATGCTTTACAAAACTTATGTACGTAGTACATTCGAGCACCAAAAGGAGATTGCACAAATAGAGAGTGTACAAAGGTACTATACTGCTAGAATAGAAGAAGTTAAGGACCTTGACTACTGGGAAAGACTGCAATTTTTAAAAGTATACAGTCTAGAAAGGAGAAGAGAACGCTACATGATAATACAAGCATGGAAGCAAATAGAAGGAATTACTGAAAACATCATGCAGCTAAAAATATCAGAAAGAGAAAGCCGAGGTAGATTATTAGTGCCAAAAAAATATACCAGGAAAACTAAGGAAGGCACACAGGACATTAATCCACTACGTACCAGCATCGATAATGCAGCGACTATTTAATGTGCTGCCAGCTCATCTAAGAAACTTATCAGGAGTGAGCGTAGATGTGTTTAAGAATAAGCTCGATAAATACCTAGGATGCATCCCAGACCATCCAAGATTGGAAGATGCAAAATACACCGGAAGATGCATTAGCAACTCTTTGGTGGATATACGAGGGGCCTCACACCGAGGGACCTGGGAGAACCCAAACATAAAATAAGGCAATAAGGTAAGGCTCTCTCTCTCTCTCTCTCTCTCTCTCTCTCTCTCTCTCTCTCTCTCTGGATTTGGCAAACAAAAAATGAATAAAAATGAAACAAACATTAATCCTCCACAACACAAGATATGGAAAATTACCTCCCAATAAGTTTACTCTCTGTAGTATAATTATAAATTATTTACAAAGATCATATGATGCAAAATAGAAAGACGATGAGATCTTAATTAATCAACAAAGAGAGCAGGCACGCTTTAGAAGTGGGTATTCAACAACTAGCCATATGGATTTGAATAACCAGTTAATGAGAGATCAGCTAAATATGATAAACCAATATTTATGTCAGTATTAGACTATGAAAAAGCTTTTGATTCGCTCAAAACCTCAGCAGTAATGAAAGCCCCTCGAAGATTAGGAAAGGACAATTCTTAATTTAGAACACTTCAAGATATCTATACAGGAAGTACAGCAATCCTAAATTTACAACAAGAAAGTGGGAAAATTTCAGTTGAGAAAAGAGTCAGACGAGGAGACCCCATCTCTACTAAATTATTCACAGCAAGCCTAGATGAGGTTTTTGAAGAATTTATATTGGGAACATGTATGAATTAATATTAGCAGAGAGTACCTTAAGAACTTGAGATTTGCAGATAACATATTTGTGTTTAATGAATCATGGGAATTACTGTAAAAGATAAAAAACAAAAAGATTTGATTAGAGACAGCAGATATGCTATACTGAGAATAAATATGAATAAAACTAAGATAATGTACGTTGAAAATACAGAAAGACAACAAATAAAAGTTATGGATGAACAATTAAAGATTTTTATTAAATATTCGTACTTACAACACAAACTAAGTGTTTCCCTAGGACACAAGACTTAAATTAAAATAGGAATATGCGTAGGATAGAGAACATTTCGTCAAGCAAAATACAATTATGAAAAGTTAAAATGCAACTTTATCTAAGAAAGAAAAATATATATAATGAGATGGTCCTACAAGTTTGAATTTATCCATCAAAAACTTTGAGCCTTAATAAAGCCTCAGAACAAAAGCTATTTACAACTCAAAGAGCTATGGAAAGAATAATGAGAATATTATTATTATTATTATTATTATTATTATTATTATTATTATTATTATTATTATTATTATTATTATTATTATTATTATAAATTACTAAGCTAAAACCTTAGTTGGAGAAGCAAAATACAATAAGCCCAGGGGCTCCAACAGGGAAATAGCCAAGTTAAGAAAGGAAAAAGGAAAAAGGAAATCTTTTAAGAGTAACATTAAAATGAATATCTCCTATATAAACTATAAAAAAATTTAACAAAACAAGAGGAAGAGAAATAAGATAAAATAGTGTGTGTGAGTGTACCCCCAAGAAAGAGAATTCTAACCCAAGACAGTGGAAGACCATGGTACAGAGCCTATGGCACTAACCAAGACAAGAGAACAATGGTTTGATTTTGGAGTGTCCTCCTCGAAGAGCTCCTTACCATAGCTAAACAGTCTATTCTACTCTTACCAAGAAGAAAGTGACCACTGAACAATTACAGTGCAGTAACCCCTTGGGTGAAGGAGAATTGTTTGGTAATTTCAGTGTTGTGTGGTGTAATTTTCCTTTTTCCTAACCATACAAACCTCAGTCCTTTAATTAACCTTTCCCGAATGCAATCTCAGTGACTGCTCAGTGAACAAGAAGGGGTCAGGGTTTCCCCGGTCCCGGTACTGGTTTACACCTGTTATAAGTTTAACTGCTGGGAACTCCAGCTTGGATGATATATATCTCATGTAAAGGATTGAGGCATCTCTTTTGTGGAGAATGAAATGAACTGAAACACTGTTTTTAGTGGGGCTTGCTATAACACTTTATGGAATCGGTTCTAGGATGAAATCTCCCCCAAGGAAAAAATCACCCGCGAGGAAAATATCCCCCGAAGGAAAAATCCCCCATGGAAAATATCCCTCCAGCAATAATCTCCTGCAGGAAAAATATCCCCCCCAAAGGTAAAAAATAATAATATGTATCATTAAAGTAAAAGATTATATTTTCATACAAGTAAAAAAAATCGAGATATAAAACAAAATGGCAACATAATCTATAATGTAATTAAGCATGATATAAAACCTATGATTAAAAGATAAAAGTTAAGAGTTTGGCAATTGCTATTAATTTAGAAGGTAAGATTAAAAGCTATTTCTTTTTAAAAAAATCTACAATTTAACGATTTTCCAAATTATCTATAA
>NC_090732.1:51706787-51721787 GCF_036898095.1 Palaemon carinicauda | reverse complement strand
AGCAGTCGAGGCCGGCAAGCCTTGCCCCTCCCTGGAGGAGTGTAAACCCTTGTCTCTGGCCCTGCCTATGGACCACAAAGACTGGAAGGACGTCCATCTTACGTTCTCAGTTGGAAAGTTGGAGGCTGATATTGCCGGACGTCAGTTCGGCAAGGACCTCCCTAACCTGTCTGACTTTCTTTTGCGAAGAGAGTTCGAGATAAAAGAAGGACTGGCTGCCTCAATGTTTCTTCAGACTACTCTTGAGACGATGGCAAGTGACCCCAAGGTGCATGAAATGTTCATGGTGGTGGCCAAGACTCATCTGGCCACAGTGACGAAGGACCTTTATGGCTTCGTCAAGGCAAGGAGAGCTTGTAGGGAGTTCGTGTTCACCTCGGCTACGGTGAGGCACGAGCCAAGGAAACTAATCTCCTCCAACATTTGGGGAAAAGACCTTTTCCCTACCGACTTGGTCAAAGAAGTTGTTGATAAGGCCGCCTTGGAGAATAGAAACCTTCTCCAGAAGTGGGGCCTGGCTATCAAAAGAAAGTCTTCCCCGGATGAGGGTCCTCAACCAAAGAGGAAGACTATGTGGACTAGGCTACCGTCTCGGCCAGCCAAGCCTTTTAGACAGCAACAGCAACTGCAATTGCCATTGCCTCCAGTGCCCCAGATCGTGGCACAAACCCCGACCACTTTTCAGTGGGTACCCCAGGCCGTGTCGACACAGTCCACGGCATTCACCCCAGCGTTCGAAGGGCAGTCTACTTCCTTTCGAGCAAAGCCTAGAGGAGCAGCCAGAGACTCGTCAAGGCGCCCCTCAAGGGGAAGGGGATTCAGGGGTGGTCGTGGTCAGGGAGGCAAGACCTCAGGACGGCAGTCCAAGTGAGATGATACCGGTAGGAGGGAGACTTCTGAAATTTCGGGATCGGTGGACCTTCGATCCCTGGGCCCACAGCCTACTCAAGAATGGACTGGGCTGGAGCTGGTACAGCACTCCACCCCCGTGCCTTCGGTTTTTCCAACACTCCACCCCGGTTCTGGAGGAGTAAATCCAAGAACTGTTGGAGAAAAAAGTGATCCGAAAGGGGAAGTCCATCAGATTCCAAGGGATGCTGTTTTGTGTTCCCAAGAAAGACTCGGAAAAGCTCAGAGTCATTCTGGACTTGTTGCCACTCAACAAGTTCATAGTGAATTGCAAGAGGGCATATTCCGTCTCTGTAGACTTGTCAGACGCCTATTGGCACATTCCAATCAGCCGTCGACTCTCCCCCTACCTAGGGTTCAGGCTACAACGAACACTATACGCCTTCAGAGCCATGCCTTTCGGGCTAAACATAGCCCCAAGGATTTTTACGAAGCTTGCGAGCGTAGCTCTCAAACAATTACGCCTAAAGGGAATTCAGGTAGTAGCCTACCTGGACGACTGGTTGGTGTGGGCAGCATCCGAGACAGAATGCTTGCAAGCTTCCAGTCAAGTGATCCAGTTCCTAGAGTACCTAGTCTTCAAGATCAATGGAAAAAAGTCTCGACTTTCTCCATCTCAAAAGTTCCAGTGGCTGGGAATCCACTGGGACCTTTTGTCACACCGTTTCTCCATCCCGGCGAAGAAAAGGAAGGAGATAGCGGGTTCTGTCAAGAGACTTCTAGATTCCGAAAGGATATCAAGACGCGAACAGGAGAGGGTACTGGGCTCTCTCCAGTTTGCTTCGGTGACAGACCCAGTGCTAAGAGCACAGCTAAAGGATGCAACCGGAGTTTGGAGAAGTTATGCATCAAACGCGCGAAGACATCTGAGAAGACCAGTTCCGCTTCGGCTAAGTACTCTTCTCAGGACTTGGTCCCAAGCCAGACATCTAAAGAAGTGACGATGGGGATCACTCTCATCGGAAAAAAGTCCAGGGGACTTGGTCCAAGCTATTCAAGACCTTTCACATAAACTTTCTAGAAGCTATGGCAGTGCTCCTTACCTTAAAGAAAGTCTCCCCGCGTCACTTGATCCACATAAGGTTGGTGATGGACAGCGAGGTAGTTGTGAGATGCTTGAATCGACAAGGTCCGAGGTCACCACCTCTCAACCAGGTGATGTTGGCCATCTTCCGATTGGCGGAAAAGAAGTGGTACCTGTCGGCAGTTCACCTTCGAGGAGTCCACAACGTGACAGCGGACGCTCTATCCAGGTTCACACCGATAGAGTCGGAATGGTCCTTAGACGCAGGATAGACCTCTTTGCGACGAAAGACAACAAGAAGTTGCTCCTGTACGTGTCCCCGTACGAGGACCCTTTAGCGGAAGCAGTGGACGCGATGTCCCTCGACTGGAACAGATGGTCCAGGATTTATCTGTTCCCTCCTCACAATCTTCTGTTGAGGGTCCTCAACAATCTGAGATCCTTCAAGGGGGTAGCGGCAATAGTGGCCCACAAGTGGCCGAACAGCGTGTGGTTCCCCTTGGCATTGGAACTACAGCTGAAGTTTGTACCGCTACCACATCCATTTCTGACCCAGCGAGTCCAGAAGTCGACTGTCTGTGCTTTATTACAGAAAACCCGGACCCTGCAGCTCATGATTTCCTTTCCCTAGCGGTGAGAAAGCGTTTCGGGATTTCGAAAGCCAGCATAGACTTCCTAGAGTAATATAAGTGCAAATCTACTAGAAGGCAATATGAGTCATCTTGGAGAAAATGGGTGGCCTTTGTCAAGGCGAAGAATCCGCAGGAGATCTCGTCAGACTTCTGCTTATCTTTCTTCATCCACCTCCATGGTCAAGGGTTGGCGGCTAACACGATTTCAGCGTGTAAGTCTGCTTTGACAAGACCCATTCTATATGCCTTCCAGGTCGACCTAGGTAACGAGATCTTTAATAAAGTTCTGAAAGCCTGCGCTAGGCTCAGACCTTCAGCACCTACAAAGCCCATTTCATGGTCTTTAGACAAAGTTCTTCATTTCGCTTCTCTGTTGGGCAATGAAGAGTGTGCGTTAAAGGATTTGACACAAAAAGTTATTTTCCTATTTTGCACTCGCGTCCGGGGCCAGGGTTAGTGAGATCGTAGCCCTCTCGAGAGAGGCAGGTCGTGTTCAGTTCCTGGATGGGGGAGAACTGAACCTGTTTCCGGATCCTACGTTTCTCGCCAAGAATGAGTTACCCACCAACAGGTGGGGTCCCTGGAGAATCTGCCCTCTGAAAGAAGATGCATCTCTATGTCCAGTAAAATGCCTAAAGGTCTATCTTCATAGAACTTCAGACTTCAGGGGTGGTCAACTATTCAGGGGAGAAACATCAGGCTCAAATTTATCTCTGAATCAACTCAGAGCGAAAATCACATATTTTATTCGCAGAGCGGATCCTGACAGTACACCCGCAGGTCACGATGCGAGGAAAGTTGCCTCATCCTTAAATTTCTTTAATTGTATGGATTTTTAACATCTCCGTTCATACACTGGCTGGAAGTCTTCCAGAGTGTTCTTTCGCCACTATGCGAAGCAAGTAGAGGAACTAAAGAGATCTGTGGTAGCAGTGGGTCGCGTTGTTAACCCTACTGTTTAACTCTGCGAGGAACAGTGGTTTTAATTGGGACGATTAATTCCAGGGTGAGTGTGTAGTTACATACTGTACTACAGACTAAATGAGGGCACTGAGTTGCCCATATAGACTGTTCCATTTCCAAAGGTGAACCCAGCATAAGTGCAGACATGTGTGCCGAGCGTTTCTAACGCTAATGTCATTGATTTGTAATACAGACTTTTATGACTTTGATACCTCGGTATCTTAAAATTGGCATTTAATGTTTTTTCTTTCAGACAAACAAGTTCTGATTACTATCATACTTATGCTTAAAGTTTTGGGTTATCCTCTTCTTATATATATATATATATATATATATATATATATAAATAAGATATATATATATATATATATATATATAATTGTTGTTAACCTGGCTATTTATTGCCTGCCAATTAACTGGTTCTTGAGAACCTTGCGTCTCTTTCACCTATGTCAATTTATTGGTATAATTGAGCATTCATTCTATGTACCTTATCTGGGATAATTATAATAGAATTGTTCATTTATTCAAGCTATGTTGCATTGGTTTTCCTCTTATGCGGATATAAACCTTTGTCCAATACAAGTATTGTGCGGAGAACTGGTCGATATTTCATATTGACGCAGTGGTTCTTTACAAACTATGCTTTACTTAATATTATTATTATTATTACTATCCAAGCTACAACCCTAGTTGGAAAAGCAAGATGCTATAAGCCCAGGGGCTCCAACAGGGAAAAATAGCCCAGTGAGGAAAGGAAATAAGGAAATAAATAAATGAAGAGAACAAATTAACAATAAATCATTCTTAAATAAGAAACAACGTCAAAACAGACATGTCATATAATAAACTATCAACAACATCAAAAACAAATATGTCATAAATAAATTATAAAAAGACTATGTCTGCCTGGTCAACAAAAAAGCATTTGCTCCAACTTTGAACTTTTGAAGTTCTACTGATTCAACCACCCGATTAGGAAGATCATTCCACAACTTGGTCACAGATAGAATAAAACTTCTAGAGTACTGCGTAGTATTGAGCCTCGTGATGGAGAAGGCCTGGCTATTAGAATTAACTGCCTGCCTAGTATTACGAACAGGATAGAATTGTCCAGGGAGATCTGAATGTAAAGGATGGTCAGAGTTGTGAAAAAATCTTATGCAACATACATAATGAACTAATTGAACGACGGTGCCAGAGATTAATATCTAGATCAGGAATAAGAAATTTAATAGACCGTAAGTTTCTGTCCAACAAATTAAGATGAGAATCAGCAGCTGAAGACCAGACAGGAGAACAATACTCAAAACAAGGTAGAATGAAAGAATTAAAACACTTCTTCAGAATAGATTGATCACCGAAAATCTTGAAAGACTTTCTCAATAAGCCTATTTTTTTGTGAAATTGAAGAAGACACAGACCTTATATGTTTCTCAAAAGTAAATTTACTGTCGAGAATCACACCTAAAATTTTGAAAGAGTCATACATATTTAAAGAAACATTATCAATACTGAGATCCGGATGTTGAGGAACCACCGTCCTTAACCTACTTACAATCATAGGGTGAGACCACTATATTAGCTTGCCTGGTATTCATACATAGGTATATGTACTCTTCGAGACTTTTCCAGAGTCTAGTAGGACTCTTCCTTGTAGGGGGCAGGAAGCTCTAACATGGTTTAGAGTTAGTTGAAAAGATGTATAACGGTAACATCTTAGGTCTCTAGGTCTAGTCGACCGGGAAAAATTACCTCCGGGGAGTACGGCACGTTCTGAGAATCCACAGATACAGTAATGCTCTGGTATACTTCCATCAGGACGACATGGCTTGAGCCCAAAAAACGGATTTTGAGCGAAGCGAAAAATCTATTTTTGGGTGAGATGGTCATGTCGTCCTGATGGACCCGCCCTTGCCTTTCTAAGAAAGGGCTGTAGGACCCCTCCCTACATACAGTATCTGTAGCACCTCGTGTACGCTACAAGGAATACAGATGGCGCCAGGATTGGCGCCAGGCACGCTTACGAAACGGGAGATAGGGAGCCTTGGGAGCGGCTCCCCCTTTTTCTTTCCCGAATTCGTTTCTTGCCAATTGCCCCCTGCGATACGAATTCTCTATTCGGGGTGCAGATTGCCATGTGGCGTGTCAAGAATACGTCCTCTGATATGTCGCGATATCCCTTTCACGAGGGATACTCGCTCCAGGAGTTAGAATTCTGGTACCTTAAGGTAAATTCTCTGGGAATATCGCCGTAGTTGTAATATACCCTAGGAAGCTACCCTATAGGAACTTCCATCAGGACGACATGGCCATCTCACCCAAAAATAGATTTTTCGCTTCGCTCAAAATCCGTTATATATATATATATATATATATATATATATATATATATATATATCTGTGTGTATGTATATGTGTGAATCTTTCAGTATAATTTTCATGAAAATTTAAGTTCATGATTTAATAAGTTAGTTAAATATTTATTATCTGGAATTAATTGTTAAGTGCTAGTCTTACTAAAAGATTTACCTAATGGTCCCAAGAAAAGGTCATCGATATGGATACGCCGTGCAGAAAACTTTACTAAATGAGCTTTCACATGTTAAAATTACAACATATAATTACAGTTGCTAAGTATTCATAGGAATAATGGAGTGATATATCCATAGACATTCCTTCTGAAGATTCGTAAGGGTTTGAGGAGTTTTAATGTGGTCCCTTGTCAAACAGAATGGGCTCTGGCAAAAGCAAGAGGAACTCAGTTGGACATGACTTCTGGTTGTTCTGCTCAAGCATCAATATGCCGAGGGCGATCGTTCCCTCCAATATCACTCGTAGTAGGGACTTCTGGGTTCTCCCCAACGTCTCAGCTTACAAGGTGGCAAAGGGCACTGCATGCCAGATGTGGAAGTGATGGCATGGCATAGATTCTCCTCTGCTTACAAGGCGGCAAAAGTGTACCGCATCTTGAAGTTGTAAGTATTGTCGTATCGACAGGAGAGAGCCTGACCCCGAAGGGGAAGAGGGTCTGATTAAGGTCTACATAGAATGACTTAGTTGGAAGAGAGCACATCCTAGTTCATGGTTCCCTTTACAGTACAGCCTTTGGGCATTGTCTCACGGGCTTTCAAAATGGCCGATGCCTTGTGATCTAAAGTCACCTGCTTTTGGGGCAACTATTACTGATACGCACCTTCCTGAACAAGGTGGCTGTTATGACTACAACAATGCAATCATAATCAGGTTCAGTCAACACGACTACCAATTCTCTCTCTCTCTCTCTCTCTCTCTCTCTCTCTCTCTCTCTCTCTCTCTCTCTCTATTATATATATATATATATATATATATATATATATATATATATATATTAGAGTAAAAATGAGAAAGCACAATATTGTGGGAAAGATAGGAAAATGGGTAAAAGAATTCCTGCAAAACAGAAAACATATAGTGGATGCAAATGACGAGAAATCAGAAGAAGCTCAGGTAATATCTGGCGTGCTGTTTGTTATTATTATCTCAGACATACACTGTGATGTTAAAAACTCTGTAGTGAGAAGTTTCGTAGGTGACTCAAGAATAAGTAGAGAAATTACTTGTGATGAAGATAGGAACTCACTACAAAGAGATCTAAACAAAATATATGAATTGGCGGAGGTAAATAGGATGGTATTTAACTCCGATAAATTTGAATCAATAAATTATGGAAACAGAGAAGGAATGGTATATGCATACAAGGGACCTAATAACGAGACAATCACAAACAAGGAAGCAATTAAAGACCTTGGTGTAATGTTAAATAGGAATATGTTTTGCAACGACCAAATAGCAACACTGTTGGCTAAATGTACAGCAAAAATGGGAATGTTATTCAGACACTTTTGAACAAGAAAAGATGAACACATGATTATGTTTTACAAAACTTATGAACGTATTACACTCGAGTACTGCAATGTGATATGGTACCCACATTACCAAAAGGATATTGCACAAATAGAGTGTACAAAGGTACTATACTGCTTGAATAGAAGAAGTTAAGGACCTTGACTACTGGGAAAGACTGCAATTTTTAAAACTATACAGTCTAGAAAGGAGAAGAGAACGAGTCATGACAATACAAGCATGTAAGCAAATAAACGGAATTACTGAAAACATCATGGAGCTAAAAATATCAGAAAGAGCAAGCCGAGGTAGATTAATAGTGCCAAAAAATATACCAGGAAAACTAAGGAAGGTGCAAAGGACATTAATCCACTACGCAGCAGCATCGATAACGCAGCGACTATTTGATGCGCTCCCAGCTCATCAAAGAAACATATCAGGAGTGAGCGTAGATGTGTTTAACCCTGGAACGGTACGGTGGGTCGTCCGCGACCCCGAGCGTCAAAAAAAAAGAGGTTTTTCTCACGTGACTCACCCCCGTGACTGAATTTGTGGGTGATCGACCTGCAGTAGGTGTCTCGCCTACACGCTCTAGTAGTGTCCAGATGTGCATTGCTGTAGCTGTACTACTTCCCCGATTTCTGAGACGCGTCGGGGTCGAGCGCGACCGAGTTTACCCTTCTAAGGTAATTTGCATAATTATCAAAGTTCTTACGTATTATGAAATTGTCGTAGAATGGTGCAACTTGTATAGGTTATCAGTTGTGGAAAGTCTTGGTGGATTGTCTGGCTACCATATGCATGATTTTTTTTTTAGTTAAAATGTCGTTCATCACCACGAGGACCATTTTACCGCGAGTGCCCCTTTTTCATTTTTTTTCATTTTTTGGCCAAGTCATTTTTCCGTAAGATATTGCCAAATAGTGTTGTAAAACTTTTGCTTTTTTAGTGTTGGAAAGTGTGTCTAGATGATCTGACTACCCATGCGTGACTTTGTTTTTGTCAGATACGACGTAGTTATTGGTATATTGGGTATTTAACTGCGGTTGCCAATTTCTGTTTTTTTTCAATATTTGTAAAAATTTACTACGTAGTAAGGAATTGCCGTATATTATTGATTTTTTTTTCATGTTTATGTGTTAGAAAGTGTGCCTTGATGGTTGGGCTAACACGTGCATGTCTTTTTTTTTTATCTGAGATGCCGTATATTAGAATGTTGGGCATTTTACCGCGAGTGCCCCTTTTTCATTTTTTTGCTAAGTCATTTTTCCGTAAGATATTGCCAAATAGTATCATAAAACTTTTGCTTTTTTAGTGTTGGAAAGTGTGTCTAGATGATCTGGCTACCCATGCGTGACTTTGTTTTTGTCAGATACGACGTAGTTATTGGTATATTGGGTATTTAACTGTGGTTGCCAATTTCTGTTTTTTTTCAATATTTGTAAAAATTTACTACGTAGTAAGGAATTGCCGTATATTATTGATTCTTTTTCATGTTTATGTGTTAGAAAGTGTGCCTTGATGGTTGGGCTAACACGTGCATGTCTTTTTTTTTATCTGAGATGCCATATATTAGAATGTTGGGCAGTTTTTCCGAGAGTGCCCCTTTTTATTTGTTTTGCATTTTTTTTTGCTTAGTCATGTTACCGTAAGGAATTGGCAAGTAGTGTCGCAAAACTTATATTTTTATAGTGTTGGAAAGTGTTTCTAGATGATCTGGCTACCCATGCCTATTTTTTTTTTAGCCAGATATAGCGTATGTATAGGTATGTGTTCGATTTTCCTGTGATTGCCATTTTTTCGTTTTTTCCCATTTCTTTCAAAATTACTACGTACTAAGGAACTATCACAGAGTAATGATTCATTTATATGTTTATTTGTCGGAAAATGTGCCTTGATGGTTTGCCTAGCACGTGGCTGAAATTTTTTTTCTTTTGAAATGCGTATAATAAAATGTTGGCCATTTTTCCGCGAGTGCCCCTTTTTATTTGTTTTTCATTTTTTTACTTAGTCATGTTATCGTAAGGAATTGGCAAGAAGTGTCGCAAAACTTATATTTTTATAGTGTTGGAAAGTGTTTCAAGATGATCTGGCTACCCATGCCTATCTTTTTTTCTTTTTAGCCAGATATGGTGTATAAATAGGTATGTGTTCGATTTTCCTGTGATTGCCATTTTTTCGTTTTTTCCCATTTCTTTCAAAATTAATACGTACTAAGGAACTATCACAGAGTAATGATTCATTTATATGTTTATTTGTCGGAAAATGTGCCTTGATGGTTTGCCTAGCACGTGGCTGAAATTTTTTTTTTCTGAAATGCCGTATATTAGAATGGCCATTTTTCCGCGAGTGCCCCTTTTTATTTGTTTTTCATTTTTTTACTTAGTCATGTTATCGTAAGGAATTGGCAAGAAGTGTCGCAAAACTTATATTTTTATAGTGTTGGAAAGTGTTTCAAGATGATCTGGCTACCCATGCCTATCTTTTTTTTTAGCCAGATATGGTGTATAAATAGGTATGTGTTCGATTTTCCTGTGATTGCCATTTTTTCGTTTTTTTCCATTTCTTTCAAAATTAATACGTACTAAGGAACTATCACAGAGTAATGATTCATTTATATGTTTATTTGTCGGAAAATGTGCCTTGATGGTTTGCCTAGCACGTAGCTGATTTTTTTTTTTTTTCTGAAATGCCGTATATTAGAATGGCCATTTTTCCGCGAGTGCCCCTTTTTATTTGTTTTGCATTTTTTTTGCTTAGTCATGTTACCGTAAGGAATTGGCAAGTAGTGTCGCAAAACTTATAATTTTATAGTGTTGGAAAGTGTTTCTAGATGATCTGGCTACCCATGCCTATCTTTTTTTTTAGCCATATATGGCGTATATATAGGTATGTGTTCGATTTTCCTGTGATTGCTATTTTTTCGTTTTTTCCCATTTCTTTCAAAATTACTACGTACTAAGGAACTATCACAGAGTAATGATTCATTTAGATGTTTATTTGTCGGAAAATGTGCCTTGATGGTTTGCCTAGCACGTGGCTGAATTTTTTTTTTTTTCTGAAATGCCGTATATTAGAATGTTAGCTATTTTTCCGAGAGTGCCCCTTTTTATTTGTTTTGCATTTTTTTGCTTAGTCGTGTTACCGTAAGGAATTGGCAAGTAGTGTCGCAAAACTTATATTTTTATAGTGTTGGAAAGTGTTTCTATATGATCTGGCTACCCATGCCTATCTTTTTTTAGCCAGATATGGCGTATATATAGGTATGTGTTCGATTTTCCGGTGATTGCCATTTTTTCGTTTTTTCCCATTTCTTTCAAAATTACTACGTACTAAGGAACTATCACAGAGTAATGATTCATTTATATGTTTATTTGTCGGAAAATATGCCTTGATGGTTTGCCTAGTACGTGGCTGAAATTTTTTTTTCTGAAATGCCGTATATTAGAATGTTGGCCATTTTTCTGCGAGTGCCCCTTTTAATTTGTTTTGCTTTTTTTTTTGCTTAGTCATGTTACCGTAAGGAATTGGCAAGTAGTGTCGCAAAACTTGTATTTTTATAGTGTTGGAAAGTGTTTCTAGATGATCTGGCTACCCATGCCTATCTTTATTTTTACCCAGATATGGCGTATATATAGGTATGTGTTCGATTTTCCTGCGATTGCCACTTTTTCGTTTTTTCCCATTTCTTTCAAAATTACTAGGTACTAAGGAACTATCACAGAGTAATGATTCCTCTAGATGTTTATTTGTCGGAAAATTTTGTTTACTTCTTTTTTGATTGAATATCATCAAATTTTTTTTAGCTAAAATATTATATTGTTTTACATTTTTTTTTCGATTTTATTTCCCTTCAAAAAATTTTTTTGGGTCAGAATTTTAATTTTATAGTCGTAAAATAATCGACAATTATCCAGCAACCCACCATACAATTTTTATGCATATCCAAGAATAATTAGATTAGTAAATAACACCTTGAAATTGACATACCCTTCCTACATTTCAAGTGGCAGATTAGGGAGTCTGAGTCAGTGTGGTTGGCGGCCATTTTGTGGACATATCCGAAGCGTAAGTTGCCCTATCTATATATATTCTTGTTCCCTATAGAATTTTTGGTATTTTGGTATATTTTTACCTGCATAAATATCATATTATATATTAAATATATGTATTTTTTTACGAAATTTCTAAGTACTCAAAAAATTACCATTAGATATGGCCCGTGATATAAATGTAATTTACAAAATAATGAAGATTTTTTTACATATTTCTATTTTAAGATAACATATGTTTATTCCCTAAAAAAATTAGTCACTTCCTATTTCATTTGGGTACCCAAAAAAATTCATGAAATTTGGACAAATTTTTTTGGCCAAAAAAGGTTACCCTTTTTTTCTCATTTCAGATCTTCACCTCCATGGGTCTGACTTCATCCAAAATACATCAAGATGTGTCCTAAACATTCAAGAATCAATTCCTAAAAGGATTTGTGTATATATGTATAAACTTTTTTTTATGAATTTTTATGTAAGTTCTTTTTTTTCTACTTAATTTTTAAAAATATTTATAAAAAATAGTTTTTCTGCAGATGAGTAGTATTTATCTTTACAGTTGTTTTAAGCATTCATTGAATTTTTTTTTTTTTGGCAAAAGAAAAAAGGAGGTTACTGCAAAAACTGATTTTTCAAGAATTTTTTTTTGGCGTCGGGGTCGCGCGCGTCCGAGTATACCCTTAAAGGGGTGTCCGAGGACCGTACCTATCCAGGGTTAAGAATAAGCTCGATAAATACCTACGATGCATCCCAGACCATCCAAGACTGGAAGATGCAAAATACACCGGAAGATGCATTAGGAACTCTTTGGTGGATATACGAGGTGCCTCACACTGAGGGACCTGGGGGATCCCAAACATTCTTTATTTAAATTAGCAACTGTATTCATTTGTCTCTCTATTTTTCAATTAATGAATAAAACTTATAAAATAATCAAGCACGTACTATTACTAATTCATTTATTATGATTATATATAAAGTAACCCATTTCCGGACATATACTATTGCACACAAATTCAACCCTTGCCACCCGGGTAACTACAGACATGTGCGTCTAACTCCAGTGCCTTGCAAATTTTTAAAATTTATTATAGTAGATTCAAAAGTCAAACCGAGAGAAAAACAATTTTCTGATAGACAGCCAACATGGTATTAGACAAAGAAGATCATGTGTGAAGAATCTTTTGGAATTTTACCACATGTTTAGTAATAGTGGTAATAGTGGGATATTCTTAGCAGATATCACAGATCATTTCCCAATTTTCTGTAGTCTATTAATGCCTATATTAAACAACGTAGAAAACAAAATAAAAATTCAATTCAGAGATATGAACGAAGTGAATGACAGGAAATTCACGGAACTCCTGATGGGGAAAGACTGGTCCGAATATGGTCAGGCCTCATTAGATCCTCACCTGGGTGCGGCCTCTTTTACGGATGAAATAGACAGCTTTTCAATGAATGCTTTCCTTTAAAACAAAATATGTAAGTGTTAAAAGATTGGTGAATAAGTGGCTCGCCAAAGGGCTACTGAAATCAATTAACATTAAACATAATTTATATCGAAGAATGAAATTGGGTGCTTATAGTGCCTAACGCTATAGTAACTATTGTAATATGTTGCTTACATTAATTCGCGTGGCAAAAAAAAAATATTTTGATAGTACTTTTGATCAACTCCGAAAAGATGCTAAAAAATCCTGGAATCTCATAAACTCGTCCCTTAGGCCCGGAAAGAAAAAGCGCACGTCGCTAAGAAAACTCATTGGTCGTAACGGGGAAACTATTACTGACAGCCACAGATGGCAAATGCTTTTAATCTTCATTTCTCTACAATCGGCATTACTCTCCGAGATGCCCTGCCTCAAAATAATCAGTTAGATTTTCATTCCTATTTGCCTCCTTCAAATCAGCACTCTATTTATTTGACCCCATCTTCTCCTCTTGAAGTAATCAACATTATAAAAAAACTAAAGAACAAAAAAGCAAATATTCATTCTCCCCCTACCAAACTATATAAGAATAATGCTAGTTTACTTGCCTTTCCTATATCCTTATTGTTCAACCGTTGTATTGCCTCTGGCATTTATCCTGACATTTTTAAAATAGCGTGCGTTACTGTGCTACATAAGTCTGGTGATAAATCGGATGTCAATAACTATAGACCAATAAGTTGCCTTCCCTTATTGAATAAAATTTTTGAAAAATTATTGTACAATCGACTCTACTCTTTCTTTATTAGATGTAATATCTTTTCTACCTGGCAGTATGGCTTTCTGCGTGGCGTTAGTACAGGTGATGCTGTAAATGACCTTCTTGAAAATATTTACAATGCGATGAATAAAAATGAATACCTTGGTGCGGTCTTTTTAGATTTGAGTAAAGCCTTTGACACAGTGTCTCATGATGTGCTGCTTAAAAAACTCGAACATTATGGAATACGTGGAAATGCGTTACTCTTACTAAAATCCTACTTAATGAGTCAGAAACAATTTGTGACCCTCGATGGCCATCTCTCAGAGGTTATGGATGTCAAAATAGGTATTCCCCAGGGATCAGTCCTAGGCCGTTATTTTTCCTCGCCTATATCAATGATCTACCTCGATCAGTAGGTAGGTTAAGCTCCATACTCTTTGCCGATGACACTAAGCTTCAGTTTAGACATATAAATATCTACTCCCTCTGTGATACACTAACTGCTGATTTAACTCATGTAAAAAACTGGCTACTAGCAAATAAGTTAACCTTCAATGAAAGAAAGACATCCTTCATAATCTTTTCTCTATGCAGAGTTCCGGATAACATAGGGTTGCTATAGGAAATCACACTCTGGATCAGAAGTCCAGTGGCAAATTTTTAGGGATAATTCTTGATATTAAACTAACTTTCTGTGAGCATGTAAATATGACAGTTAATAAAATTGCCAAAGTAATGGGTATCATATATAGATTAAAAGAGTATTTCTCCTTATATATTATAAAACAATTGTATCACTCGTTAGTATCTCCTCACCTAAATTACTGCAATACGGCGTGGGGGAGTAGTAGTAGAAATGTCTTGCAACCATTAATTGTAATTCAAAAAAGACTGGTAAGAATCATAAGCTCCAGTGATTACTTAGCTCATACATCGCCACTCTTCCGGTCTCTCTCGATATTGAAGCTGGAAGACACTTATAAGCTCTCCTTAATGAATAGGATGTTCCAAACACTTATTTTGAACAAATTTCCAGATTTAAGACGAAAAATAATGCAGGAACAATCAGTTCATCCATATGGAACAAGAAATTCAAACTTAACTCTTCCTTTCATACGTATTAATAGATGCGAGCAATCATATCTATACCAAGGTATTAAACTTTGGAATACTCTGCCCGCTTATCTAAAGGCACTGATTAGCGTTCGATCTTTTAAGAAATCATATACAAATCTCCTGTTATCTGGGTATTAAGCTTTATTCATAAATATTTATACTTGCCTACCTAACCACAACGCAAGTATGTTTCATCGTTTATAATATTTTTATTTGTAAAACT
>NC_090732.1:51694287-51701787 GCF_036898095.1 Palaemon carinicauda | reverse complement strand
AACGAGTATTCTTGTAGTCTACGTATGGTTTCATGTTTATCAAACACAGCAAGATAGTATATAATAATTGTAAGTTATACCATGATGTTTCGTAAAAATCCTAACCTTGTGAAGTCACAGGAATATTTTATATGCAGAGGTCACTTATTCTAGAAATCATGTTTTATTTGCCATTGATTAGAGGAGCCTGCTATTTGATGAAGACCTATCACCGTAAATGAGGGTATGTTTTATGCCGGGTTCGTAGATCTGTTTGCGACACATTTTCATAGAGTGTTATGTGTGATTCTTTTCAAGATAGTTAGTAGAGATTGGCTACGTGGTATTCAAGAATTCATTAAAGTTTCAGGAGATAAGTATAAAACTTGACCTTTCAGGAGGTTTAACATCATTTAAATATCTAGTAATATATATATTTTTTTTCCGGCATTGAGTTTTATCTGGAGACTAGCGTCAATGTCAAGGTTTAGGTCCCTTATTTGAGGAACATTTGGTATAGTCCACTAATTATGTCAATATTAGAATTATTGCAGGGCAAAAGTAAAAGCATAAAGTCCTAAATTGAGGCCATAGATAGCAAATAAATCTGTCTTTAGGAATAAAGTATAAACAATATAATCTTGACACTTATCATTAATTAGTATTCTTATTTCTTCATGGATTATAGAAAGAAACAAAGTGATGTTAACGCTACGGCGCAGCCCAATGGCAAGGCCTGTTTGGAGGTCAAATGAAAAAAAAGAGTTATTCATATCCAAAGTTTTGGAGCTGTATGGAAGAAAGATTCTATTTTTCACTGCAAATTCAACCAATGACATGTTTTTACAGTGCTGAATTTAAGGATCATCACTTCATATGTAGATATCAAAGTTAAAACAAGAACTCAATGTCATTTATGATCTTTGAACTATTTTAGACATGATATTTGGCAAAAAAAAAAAAAAAAATAAATAAAACGACACCGTTGAAAACATGGTGCTATGTGCAGTCATATTCAAGGAGGTCTAACTTCATATTCGGGATTCATAACTATGATGATGCCCATATGCAAAATAAGGCTAATATTAATTCTGATGAGCAGAGGGAATTCAAGGCAAAGGTCATACTTATAGGTCAATGGACATGCAGGAATTCATAGATTTTCTTTTATTTTTTTCTATTAATTTGTACGCATGAATATTGTTATTTTTTTTTTTTTTTTAAATATGCAACTCGTTCAGGACGTTTTTACATCTAGTACATCTTAGGACATATAAAAGTGGTAGATTTTGGGATATTATTTGGGGGAAGCAACCATTTAGGCGGAGGATCACTGAGCCTTGACTGAGGTGTAAAGTCACAGAGATCTTCTTTTGATTTTTAAAGAAAAATGCCTTAGTGGTGGTATATAATAATTAAATTTGATAAACATATGTACAAATTTAATCTATTGTAAATATTAAGCTTTCATGCTTCAAGTAAAGGCCCAACTTGTATTGTATAATGGCATGATGAATAACGTAATATACACAAGCAAGTTTCCATACCTTTTAACGGTTGAACATAAATGTTTATTCTCTTTTAATGTCAATATCATTCTGCGTCAATAATGGTAAAGGAAGTTCCAACATGCACTATAGACGATCAAAATATTTTAGCAATTTACTTATTTTCCATGAATAAATTTGATGTTTATAGATATTAATACGAAGTATAGTATGCTGTCGATAGAAATTGTGTAGCTATTATTTCAGATGACAAACCATCAATACCTACTGATACCCCTTTTCACTTCATCATTAAGTGCTCTCTTTTCTTTTCTTAAACAAATATGTAATAAACCTTTCTATGGGTTACCATATTTTGGTATTCTTTTTGTGTATTTTTTTATTCACTCAGTAACTTTTCAAGATATCTTTTTCATATTGTTCTGATAATTTCCTAATTTTACAAAACTCTTTACGTTAGTCTTTTGGTGTTGTGGAGGATTAATTTTAGTATTATCTTTATTTATCTTTTTGTTTGCCAAATCGAGAGAGAGAGAGAGAGAGAGAGAGAGAGAGAGAGAGAGAGAGAGAGAGAGAGAGAGAGAGAGGGGGGGGGAGGATATTAGTGTGATGATTGTTTGTTGTGAGAAAAACTGTTGGTATAACTAAGGTTGTTTGTTCATGTTATTAGCCAGCTTAGGACAGTGGTGAATGTCTCGGGCGGATGCTTTTTTTTTCTTTTTTTTTATTTATATGACTGCATCAAGAATCAGTTGCGTGAAAAATTATCATTATTATTGTTTTACCAGCGTGGAAGTGTTTAATTATTTCAACAGCCGTAATTACTCCTTTGGAGAGATCAAATTAGAGTTTTGAATGCTGATAAATTGTTACTGACTTGGATTGTGTTTAAGGACCTGATTTGATTGTTCTGTAGATCTGGATGATATCAATGCTGTAACGATCCAGCCTAGTTGAAGGAATTTGTTTGGATTATTGATGATGATGATAATGATGATGATGATGATGACGGTGATGATGCTGATAACGCTCACGACCCAAATCAATTAATAGAGTTATATATTTATATTTGTCAGTATTCCGGTTGCTACAGAGTTGTGGTTTTGGGCTATAAAAGAATGTTGGCCATTGTGTGGACGAAGGTGTCCACTCAGACACATATATAATATTTACAGTTATATTTGTGGTTCAAGTGAATTAAAGTTTTAAGTTTTTTGTTTTTCATGGGGTTATTTGGATGTGTTTTCCATTTACAGCACGTTAAAAATGTAGTACTAAGTTGTGATTATTTTGTTTTGGTTATGGAATATGTTTGGTAATTTTTTAGTACTAAGCGATTGTTTTAGTTTTATGAAATATAGTTTTAAGGTTATATTTGGTTTTATGTCCTTTCTGTCCAAGAGTCCTGGTGCTGATAATGTAAGGGGAAAGTTTGTATTGTGGAGATATTTGTCAATTAGAGTGATTCAAGGGTGTGGGGCTTATTCTTGCAACATCCTGCCATATTATTTTGGCGCCCGAACAGCGACTACCGAGGTGGGATTGAAAGCTGGACTCTTGGACAAAGGACTGAATTAGGATAAGAAATTAGATTTTAGACTGAAAAAAGGGAAGAGCAGAACAAATTATTAAGGGAAAAATTGCAGCTGAGTAGCGAGCGTGAGAAGTTATTGCACGAGAATAAGAGATCAAGTTGTGAGAATGAGGTGATGCGGAAGGAACAGAAAGCTCTCTAAAGGGACTTGTAGAGGAGTGGAAGAGGGTGTTCAGATAAGGATGGGAGAGAATGAGGAACGAATGGTAGCAATGATGGGGCAAGTAATGGAAATGATGGAAACATTCATGTGTGATGGTCCAATTGGAGCAATGGCTTCTGCTTCAGGTAATGGGTTGATAGTGGAAGAGAAAGCTAAGGTAAGTTATAATGTGGAAGGTAGTGATAGTGAGATGGAAGATAAGGGGATTAGGCATAATAAGGATGAACAGAAATGTGATAGGAAGAAGGAGAAAAAAGGTGAAAGTAATGAGAAGAGGGAAAAGAAGGTCAGGATGAGAGTGAGGATGATCATGAATGAGTGAAAGTGGTAATTAAGAAAAGGGGTAAGAAGGGAATGGTTAAGGATAGGAATTTGAGTGTTGACTTAGATTTGTTTTATTCAAATGAGGAAGAAGGAAATAAGAAGGAATTAGGCAGTGAAGATAGTAGTGAGAATGAAGTTGATGTTTGTAAGACAGTCGTTATGAGATAGAGGTACTGAGGTAGCAAAGGTTTAATGAACATAGCAGTAGGGATGTGTATGACTTTTTTTTAGGGAGTATGAAAGGTTCTGTCAGGATAAGTATGATGATAGTAAGAGAGCTTGGGCTAGGGAGTTACGAGAATATTTGACAGGGTATTTGTTGACGATGTATGGTGTGATAATGAGTGTAGGGGAGGTTGATTATGAAAGTGTAAAAAAGAGAATAATTGAACAAGTAAAACGTGTGAATGGGAGTGTTAGGTATAAGCATAAGAATGATTTTGATGAAGCACAGATGAATGTAGGAGAAGCAATATCATTGTATGTATGTAGAATGGAAACGTTAGCTAGGAAGAAGAATGGGGATGAGGGCATAAATGAGAATAAGGAATTAATGAAAAGGTTTTTAGCTACTGTTCCTGAGAATGCTGCTGAGTTTATTAATCTATATCAGAAAGAGAAAATGATGTGGACAAAGGAAAGATTGACATGGGATGATGTTTTAGAGATAGTTGAGGATTACGAGTTATATAGATGTACAAAAGAAAGTAAATCTGTGATTGTGAGAACTGGAATGAAGGAAAGTGTGCCAGAATTTGTTAGTTTTAGAGATACTGTTATGAGAGGGCCGGTGATGGTAGCTGATAGTGTAGTAGATAGAAGTGTTAGGGCAAGTAATATGGGAATACCTGTAAGGACAAATGTAGGGTTTAAGCAAGGGAATACGGTTTGGAGAGATAGGAGTGCTAGTACGTAGCGAGGTTGATCAGGTAGTTGTATTCGTGAAGAGAGGTGTTATAGGCGTGGGAAAGTAGGACATAAAAAGAATGAGTGTAGATGGGCATTAGGAGCATGTTTCGGGTGTGGCGAGACAGGGCCTCGTATTAGTGAATGTAAGAAAGAGAAATTGGTTAAATATTATTGGTGTGGTATGACTGGGCATATAGTGAGTGGATGTAGGAGTAATCGTACGAATGTGTTTTGCGGCAATTGTGATAATAATGGTTATTATGCAAGGATATGCGAGGAGCAGCGTGCTAAATGTCCTGAATGTGGTGTAGATGGGCATATAGCTAAGGTTTGTAGGAAGAAGGGATTAGGTGATCCAGGATGTTCGGGAAACTAGGTAGTCACAGGCTCAACTGGGTAAGTCCTCCTGTGTGTGTGGAAGGAATAAGATCAATATTCGTGAAAATGGGATGAATAACAAGTTGGAAGTGAATAAGTGTGAACCCAGAATGCATGAGAAGTTAGCGTTAAAAAATAAACAATTAGTGTTGGTTAAATATAGGATAAAGCTTCGTTTGAAATATTTAAATGAGGAGAAAGTGCAAGGGAAATTTATAGATATAGGTATGAATCCGAATATGCATGACAAGGGTGTAAATGTACAGGTGAGTATGAAAGAGAAATGTGTTAATACAGATGAATCATGGCTGAGTATGAATGATACTTATAGTATGAGGTTTTTCCTTAGATGATGTAAAAGAAAGTATGACGAATGCGAGAATGAGAGATAGGAGAATGACACGTAATATGAATGATTCTTTTTATTAAAGTAGAAAATAGTTTTGATGAAATGGATGAATTGTTGACGGAAATAAGTGAGATTTTAGGGCCAGATGATAGTAAGGTAGATGGGATAGTGCATGATATATTAGATAATAGGAGTATAAATGGGAATGGGAATAGGACAATGAATAATAGCAATATAGGAGAAGTGAATTAGAGAGTATATGAAGCCCCAGTCACTCAAAGCAGAGGTCCTGTTCCCGACTGCGACTGAGTTATATAAAAAAAAGAAAATCAGTTAAGTGTTATGTAAAACGGATTTGGAAAATTAAGGGGGAGAATATGGATGATTAATATTTGCTTATTTTCATTTATTTTTTTTATTTGCCAAATCCAAAGGGAGAGAGAGAGAGAGAGAGAGAGAGAGAGAGAGAGAGAGAGAGAGAGAGAGAGAGAGAGAGAGAGAGAGAGAGAGAGAGAGGGTAGTAGTGTAATGATTGTTTGTTGGGAGAAAGAGGTTGTTTGTTTATGTTGTTAGCTAGTTTAGGACAGTGGTGAATGTCTTGGGCGAATGCTCTTCTTGATTTGACTGCAGCATGAGGCAGTTGCGTGAATGCTGGATTATCATTATTATTATGTAAGTGTTTAATTATTTCAACAGCCGTAATTACTCCTTTGGAGAGATCAAATTAGAGTTTTGAATGCTGATAATTTGTTACTGACTTGGATTGTGTTTCAGGACCTGATTTGATTGTTCTGTAGATCTGGATGATATCAATGCTGTAACGATCCAGCCTAGTTGAAGGAATTTGTTTGGATTATTGATGATGATGACAATGATAATGATGATGATGGTGATGATGATGATGATGATAACGCTCACGACCCAAATCAATTAATAACAGCTGTGTATTTATATTTGACAGTATTCCGGTTACTACAGAGTTGTGGTTTTGGGCTTTAAAAGACTGTTGGCCCCTATGTGGACGAAACTGTGTTTACTCAGAAACATACAGTATATAATATTTATGGTTATATTTGTGGTTCAAGTGAATTTTAGTTTTAAGTTTTGTGTTTTTCATGGGGTTATTTGAATGTGTTTTCCATTTACAGTAGGTTAAGATTGTAGGACTAAGTTTTGATTATTTTTGGGGGCTATGGAATATGGTTGGTGATTTATTTAGTACAAAGAGATTGTTTTAGTTTCATGAAATTTAGTTTTAGGGTTATGTTTTGTTTTTATGTTCTTTCTCCTCCGCTGCTGATAACGTAAGGGGAAAGTTTGTATTGAGGAGAAATTTGTCAGTTAGATTGATTCAAAGGTCTGGGGGTTGTTCCTGTTTCATCCTGCCACAGTGTCCTCCTCATTCACCAACTTTACAAAATGTTGGCTCTTCTTTTAAGACTACAAATTTGACAAAACTCTTATTGCCCCCATTCTTGATCCGATTGCATCTGATCTTTAGAAGCTTTATTTCAGCATCTTACTATGCTGTGTATAATCTGTTGATACTTTTCATACCTCAAACATTTATTTCACTTCTCCTTACCTAAGCAAGAACCTTTTATTTCGGCCTTTCTTTACACTTATCAGAGAATTTTATTCTTCTCTGATCTAATCTTGTCATCTTTTTTTTTTTTTTTGTATCATGATTCTACCAAAAGGTCTTATCGTCGAGTAGTACTATCCCACGTGCCTTTTCTATCAATTCCTCTGCCACTCTGAGGATCCTCGAGCTAGTTTCTATCAAATAAGTGATCACATACCCAACTAACCTAACATTAAAGAGAACAAATTCCTTTAATGTGTTTCTCATGACTTAATCTTCTAATGTTAACCAGCTTGTATTTGGTTATGGTTTCTTTATCTTCCAGCTCGTGGTATCAAAGATTCCGATATTACTAACCTATGTTGATAACCAAGATTTTCTCCGTTACCACCATGTAATATTTATCTGCTGCGCGATACCTTCAATTACCTATGAAAAAAAAAAAAAGTGTTTCTGATTATTGTAGCAAAGGCCACTGTAAACTTAAATGTGACATGTGCTAAAATGCTGGAGATAAGTAAATAATTTTAGTAATAAAGATACTTAAATGTAAAATTATCTTGTCAGGATTCAGTATCAAGCATTTTTGCCTTTTATAGTAGTTATATATGTATATATATATATATATATATATATATATATATATATATATATATATATATATATATATTATATATATATATATATATATGTATATATAACGTTTGCGAG
>NC_090732.1:51688789-51694264 GCF_036898095.1 Palaemon carinicauda | reverse complement strand
AGTGTGAGGCGCTGAAATGTTAGTTTGGATTAAGAATATATGAATATAAATATATATATATATATATATATATATATATATATATATATATATATATATATATATATATATATATATATATATATATATATATATATATATATATATATATATATATATATACACACACACACACACACACACACACACACACACACACACATATATATATATATATATATATATATATATATATATATATATATATATATATATATATATATATATATACACATATGTGTGTATGTATGTACATATATATCATAGATTTCCATTTCCAACGCTCTCCCTAAATTGTGTTATATTATACATATCACCCTCTGTCATTAAGTTAACGTTTAGGTACAGTTGTCTGCATGAATTCCAGTGCACACTAAGGTAAAGAGAAGTACAATAGTGATGTAAGAAATAACTTTACAATAGAAATAATGAAACACCTGAGTCGGTACAAAACTTAACAGTAGAAGTGAGGAAAGCATTAAAAGGCTTGAAAATAGGCAAAGCAGAAAAAGACGATGACCTAACAGTAGATTTATCAAGGGATGGAGGAGATAGTAGTAAAATGCTCTATACCTACAGCTTCGGAAAACTATCCTTATAATAATTTAAAAAAAAAAAAAGGAGACAAAAGACCTGAAAAAAAAATCTCTCACTAGGTATACTCTCGGTAATATATGGAATAGTTACGATCAATATATTGGGCTAAATAAAAGACAGCTAGACCTTAATCAACCAAGAGAGCAGGCAAGCTTTAGAAGCTGGTATTCAACAACATCCATATTCCTATAAATAACCAGCTAATGAAAAAATCGGCAGATTACAACAAACCACTATGTATGGTATTTACAGACAAAGAAAAATCTTTTGATTCTGTCAAAACCTCAGCTGTAAGGAAAACCCTACAAAAACTAGGAATAAGAGAATCTTACGTCAGAATATTTGAAGATATCAATACAGGAAGTACAGCAATCCTAAAACTACATAAAGGTAGTGGAAAATTTCGATTGGGAATTTTCTGATTTATTCACAGCGTGCCAAGAAGTTTTTAAGAAATTAGATTGAGAAAACCTTAAAATTCACATTAACGAGGGATACTTTACAACTAAAGATTTGCAGATGACACTTTTATTTAGTGAACCATGGGAAGAATTTCAGAAGATGATAAAAGACTCGACTAGAAAAAACTAAAATATACGACTGACAAGTAAAACTAAGATAATGTTCAATGACAATGCAGAGACAAGTAAGTGTTAAGGACGAGCCTCTAGAGATAAATAACGAATATACGTATTTAAGACAGACAGTAAGTGTTTCCCCAGGACACAAGATCGAGATTAAAAGAAGGATATACATACGAAGGATCTTTTGGTAAACAAAATGAGATTTTGAAATGTGAAATGCAACTTTCGCTATAGAGAAAAAGATTTAATCATTTGGTCTTACTAGTTTTAACTAATGCATCCTAAACTTGGAGCATAACTAAAGACAAAGAATGTAAGCTAGTTGCAACAAAAAAATAAGGAAAGCATAATAACGATGAATAACACTAGGAGACAAGAAGAAAAAAAAACATGCATACGAGAGCAAAATAAAATAAAGAATATTAAACAGGAAATAGAAATGGACATGGGCATGATATATAAAGCAAAGGCCAGTTAATAAATGTTCAATAGGAATAAAAAAATAAGTCACTAGAGATTGCAAAAGGAGAAGGGAAAGGAAAAAAAAAAAAAAAAAGAGGATGGATTCACGAGCTAAAAAAAGTTGCTGGTATAGTCTGGCATAGAAAGTCTATAAATAGACTGGAGAGGATGGACATGTCTGAGGGCTTTGCCCTACCAGTGGACTACTGCATCAAATGCTGATGATAATGATTTCACATACACACGCACACTCACACACACACACACACAACCACACACACACACACACACACACACATATATATATATATATATATATATATATATATATATATATATATATATATATATATATATATATATATATATATATATATGTATATATATATATATATATATATATATATATATATATATATATATATATATATATATATATATATATATGCGTAAAAATCACAGGAAAACGTGATGCTCAGATGCAGAAGAACCATAGGGAAAATGAAAATACGAAATATACGATTAAGTCCTGATTAGTTTCGTGATACTTCTTCAAAGGACTGATTTATTGAGAGAGGTTTCTTTACATTTTATAGGGAAAGTAAACGTACGAACATACATATAGAAGCGTACAGAACAATGACACTCCCATACCAGCTACCTGGGCTGAGGTCAGGTGTTTACTGGGCGGAGATCCAACCTCATTAGACACCTGCCAAAAAGGGACATTTCTGGTGACCGGTAAATTCTTGTTTTTGACTTTCAATACAGTTTATATGAATAACGGTAGCCTTATCTATATAAATATATAAGCAAAACTATATGTATATGTAAAACACATCTATATATAAACATATAAAAAGACATATACGTACGTATACACAGACAGGCATTCATACATGCATAATATATACATAGACATATACATACATGTACACATACTGGTATACATATACAGACATACATAGACTTACATATAAATGTTTTTTACACATGATCAATATATATATATATATATATATATATATATATATATATATATATATATATATATATATATATATATATATATATGTATATATGCATATATATATACACACACACACATATATATATATATATATATATATATATATATATATATATATATATATATATATATATATATATATATATGCTTACATATACATACATACATACATACACACATACATGTACATATATACATATATACACATACACACATACATATACATATATATACATACATATGCATATACATATACATCATATACATATACATATACATATATATATACATACATACACACACACACACACACACACACATATATATATATATATATATATATATATATATATATATATATATATATATATATATATATATATGCACATACAACATTATTACCATAAACATATAATCACGTATATATCAATCCTTCTATCTGGCATAACATTATATGGTGCGAATGTACTTATGAATACTATACAAAATAATTGTACCCTTTAATGAATGGTAACTTAGGTCTAAATATTAGTTTCACAGCGACGTTAATTATTCACAATACATCCCGTTCTACATTAAGTGGTTAAAGTTTTTTTTTATATAGCTTAAAAATCTCTTTACATACAAAGGCGTCGAGTTTATATATTCCATGTTCAATATTCAAGTTGTTTTCAAAGGTTTCTTTTATGAAACTGGACTCTATGATGTTTCTTTCCATTAAGTTATTTAATGAACCAATTTCTTTGCACCTGACCAATTAATAGTGTGATTTTTATCTCTAACGTGAGCGAAGAGTGCATTATTATCTTGAGCATATCTGACATTTTTCTTATGTTGTTCAATTCTCTTTTCTAGGGCTTTACCAGTTTGACCAATATAGAATTTCTCACAAGCATATACACAGCCCTTGGTAATGTCAGGAGAATTGTTTATTAAGGCTGCTTTTATTGTATTGTTACTCTTTAATGCTACATTTACATTGAAATTTTACAACAGTTTTCAACATACATATACATACATATATACGCACACACATACACACACACACACACACACACACACACACATATATATATATATATATATATATATATATATATATATATATATATATATATATATATATATATATATATGTGTGTGTGTGTGTGTGTGTGTGTGTGTGTGTGTGTGTGTGTTTGTGTGTGTGTGTGTGTATGTGTACATACAACATTATTACCAACGGATTGCAAAGACCCACTTCGAGGTTTCTGCTATGAAGAAATGAACAATAAAGTGTATAGAAAACTCAAAATGGGATACGGTTCAAATTTCTCGATGTCATCAAGTGTAGTGAATAGTGTAGAGATTACAAATGGAGTGTGTAACCTGGAAAAATTCAGTGATATTTCAGTAGAAGAAGTAAATATGATTAAGGGTATTATATATAGTAATATGAAAAAACCAGTGGTCTCAAATTGCCCAAAAAAATTCAAGAGAGCAATTGCCGGAATGAAGCAACATATAAATATTAAACTGACAAAAGCCGATAAATCTGGAGCACTGGTAATCTTGAATAAAAATGATTATATAAAAAAATGGAAAACCTCTTGAGTGATGAAAACACACAAATGGAATTAAGAAAAAATCCAATTGAGTTTGTGAATGGTAATTACTACAAAAAAGTGAAACAGTTGCTAAAAGGGAATGAAGATCTGATAAAAAAAAGGTTTGTACAATATCACCAACATTGCCATATATGTATGGAACTATTAAAACTCATAAACCAAATTATCCAGCTAGGCCAATAATTAGCTCTGTAGGTTCAGCAGCATATAAATTATCTAAGTACCTTGTGAATATCCTCAATCCTTTAGTTGGCACCATTTCATATTCAAATCTAAAAAATAATGTAGACTTGATTAACAAACTGAATGAAGTACAGATTAACAGTATCTGTAGGCTTGTCAGTTTTGATGTAGTCTCACTATTCACTAAAGTACCTTTTGATGAAATGTTGGAATTTTTATCTGATACCTTAGATAATAAACAATTAAATCTACCATTCTCCAAAAACACTTTAATAGAATTAATTAAACTATGTATAAAAGATTGTATATCTAAATTCAATGGGATATTTTATGCACGAATATTTGGTATGACTATGGGAAACCCTTTATCCCCAGTATTGAGTAATCTATATATGGAATTTTTTGAAAGTAGAATCTTAAATAACATCATACCTAATAATGTAAAATGGTTTCGCTATATTGACGACATATGTGTGTGCCCAGGAAATTAAAATTTAGATAACTTTTTTCTTAGATTGAATAGTTTGGTACCTTCAATAAATTTCACTATGGAGCTGAAGAATAATTGTACCCTACCTTTTTTGGACTATCGCATACACAGATGTAACAATAGACTCAAATTTAGTGTATACAGAAAGCCAACAAATATCTCAGCATATGTCCATTACTACTCAAACCAAGGCAACAAAGTTAAGAAATCTTTAGTTACTTCTATGTTTTTAAGAGCATTTCGAGTCTGCAGCCCTGAATATATTGATGATGAAATAGATGATATTAGAGCAATAGGTAAAAAACTGAAGTACCCTGAAATTGTGTTAGATGATGCACTAAGAACAGCAAAAAATACTTTTTTCGGTAATGATAACAGAAAAAACTACAACACACAAAGTTTACTTGTACTGCCTTATTGTAATTCTTTTAAAGAAATTGCCCAACTGTTGAAAAATCTCAATGTAAATGTAGCATTTAAGAG
>NC_090732.1:51678789-51683789 GCF_036898095.1 Palaemon carinicauda | reverse complement strand
CTGAAATTTATTTTCATGCAGATTTATTACTTTAATATTAATATCTTTTCACTTCTAGGATCATTACTTAATTTTTTTCATTTCTAGGATCATTACATTAATTTTTTTTCCTTTCTAGGATCATTTCATTAATATTTTGTTTCCTTTCTAGGATTATTACATTAATATTTTCTCCTTTCTAGGATCATTATTTCTTGTATAATCTAACAATGTCTGGTTTATCTGTGCTTATTGGACAAAGGAGAGTCATCCGCAAAAAGGTGACTGAATATTTTAACAGGTTCTCCACCTTCAATACTCTTAACCAGGAAGAAAAATTATTTATCAAAGGTATTCTAGTAAATTATGAAAATAAGTTAACTGACTTGGACACTGAGATTTTGGATAAGAAATTTACAGGGGATTCTGATAGTGCAGATTTAGAGACTGAATTATCATTATGTCAGGATTATATATATAAGATTGAAACCTGTTTACCTCTCCTAGATATTTCCACGAGTATCCTTAGCTCTAGTAATGTTACCGATGTAGCCAGAAGTTTACTTAAACAACCTGTAGCACCTCTTCCCAAGTTTCATAGTGTAAAAGGGGAAGATTTTTGGAAGTTCATCACAGAGTTTGAGGGAGCTACTAAAGCTTTTAATTATCCCGATAGGGATTTTTTTTTGTTACTCAAACAACAAGTTGAGTGTAGACGAAAGGTTTTGTTAGGTTCCTTATAAGTGGATAAGCAGCATTACGCTGATGCCAAAGAATTGCTAATTCCAGCATTTGCATCAACCGATATTCGGAAGAATTCAGCCATTAAGAAAATTGCTACTTTACATTGGAAAGATGGTGAAGACCCCTTTCTCTTTATTTCTGAACTAAGACTGGTATGTTAATCAGTGGAGACATTGAATATTAATGTTGATGAGTTCATTAGGTATTTTGCTTGGTATGGGCTGAATGATAGTTTCCAGCGCCATTTAATTCAGTACAGGCAAGACTCACCCTGCCCTGAGTGATATTAAGTTCAAACATTTTTACAGCATGTGAGAGATACGAGAACGACAAAAAGGTGGCTAAAGGTACAAAGAGTAAAGTAAGGACTCTTCTCGAAAAGAAAAAGCGATAAAGTTCAAAGTTCCCTTCCCCTACCAATAAGGTGCAAATTTTAAAATCTAAACACGGTTGTGTTAAGTGTGGTCAGTTTAGTCATGAATCTAGCAACTTTCATTTCAGATTAAGAAGACGTTGTTTTAATTGTCGTGGTTGGCATACGAGTTATCTTTGCGAGTGTGAGCCCTCCAAAGGCAACAGATCTAAACAATCTGATAAAGTAAATGTTGAAACTCCACAAAAAGTAAACAGCGGTGTTGCCATTTTATTGCACTCGTATGGAAACTCGGTGTTACCCCCGTTTTCTTTCAGTATTGGCAACGGCATTTACATAGGTCTAAGGGACAGTGGCTCACAAAGCACCTTCATCAATAGTAGATAAGCTGAAGAGAAAACCTTATAACTATCAATTCGAATGTTAAACCTACGGTGAGTGGATTTAATGGGAATAAAGAATATTATACTAAAATTGTAGAAGTGCCTGTGAAAATAGGTAGTTTGTCCTTTATAACTTTTGTCTTAGTTGTACCTGATATTAGTAATGCTTTAAAATTGCCTTTGCTTGGTAAAATAAATGAAAGTTTTCAAAACCAGGGTATGAGGTTGGCTGATGAGTTGTTAAATAAACACACTTGCACACCTCTTGTTAGGTACAGACTTTTTACATTGTTTAGCAAGTACCAACGTAATTTTTGGTGACGTTGATCCTTCGTATACATAGATTCTCATGCTGGCATTTTATTGCAGGGTAATGTCAATTTTATATTGAACAACATAACCTGCCTGAATGTAAACCCAGGAGTTTTGAATTCTGCACTTGACGGTAATGTTCGTTCGGTTTCTACGGTGCATGTTTGTTGTAGCTCGTTGTTATTAAACACGGGAATAGATTTTGTCTGATGGTGACCAGGACAATAGTTTTGAAGTAAACTGTTCCTTTTCAGTTATCAATGATAAAGGTAAACTAATGGAAAGGCAATTGCAGCAGGCCAATGAACACATTTTGGAGTCTGAATGCGGTAATTTTTTGAATTATGATCAAAATGTGTATAATGATGAAAATGTCGAGCTTAATAATCAGCTGGTCGATTTTTCAAATAAAACCATACATCAGAGGGAGTCTGATGGACGAATTATAGTTCCTTTATTATGGAATGGCAAAGTCTCCCATTTGTTGTCTAAAAATGAAAGACTGTCTAAACTAACACTAAAGTCTTATTTTAAAAAACTTAAACAGCACGATGGTCTTCTACAACTTGTCGATCAGACCATAAGGGAACAGATTAACGCAGGAATTATTGAACCCATCCATGATCTTGATGTTTTTAAAGTTGAAAATCCTCAATAATCCTTTCTGCCTCACATGCCAATATTTAAACCGGACAAAGACACCACAAAGTGTAGGGTGGTCTTTTTATCAAATCTTAAAGACTCGGTAGACGGTAGTTCTTTGTCTCATAATCAGTGTATGTATTCTGGACCTGCATTAAACCAAAAACTATCTTCGTCATTTCTGAATCTGAGATTTGACAGGAAATTACTTATTTTTTATCTTGAGAAAGTTGTCAATATGTTGGCTTTGGCCGAAAATGACCAGGCTAAACTTTTATTTTTTTTTTTTTTTTGGTTCAAGAATGTCGGCAAAGGTGATTTTTTATTAGTAGCTTCCAAGAATTTGATATTACCTTTTGGTCTTCGATGTAGTCCTTTTTTACTAATGATGGCTCTTTATTATATTTTGATTTTGCAGCACTCTGAGGATCCTCGCATATCAGGCTTGAAAAGGTCCATTTATTCGCTTAATTACATGGATAATAGGGCTATTACTGTTAATACTTCAAAGGATTCGAAATGGTCGTACCAACAGCTTCCTCGTATTTTTAACCCTTAGAGGTTTTATATTCAGCAGGTTGTTACTAATGATATAGCTTTACAGACGGAAATAGACGGAGAGACCGAAGAAGTTACCCCTAGCACCAGTAAATTGTTTGGACTAACATGGAACAGGATTTCTGATAAAATTTTTACTAACCCTATATGCCTTGATTCAAGGGCCAGAACTAAGAGGTCAATTTTACAAACTATTGCTCCTCAGTTTGATATTTTTAGCTTTAATATGCCCTTGTTTAATAGCAGCAGATTATTTATACATAAGCTACAGTGCCAGAAAAATTTAAGTTGGGATACAGTCATGGCTACAGATTTGCAGCGAGAATGAAGCATTCATTTGCAAACAGTTAAATAGAGCTCCTATGAGAGTTCAACGATCTGTAGGTCCTAGGGATGGTAAATATAACATTTTGGTGTTTTCACATGCAAGTAGAGATATTTACGGTTGTGTTATTTATTTGCAGCATATTGATACAGGCCATCTAAGTTTTATTCTTGCCAAGAACAGACTGGTTAATAAACAGTTAAAGAATAAATCGGTAACTGCCCTTGAACTGAATGCCGTCCACTTAAGTGTTGAGTGTGCTCTGGATATTTACAAAGATTTATCTGGCCCGTCTTACATAAGACCCATAGCAATTGAAAATATTATGGCCTATACAGATTCTCTTTGTACGTTACATTGGTTAAATTCTGTGTCTTTGAAGCTAAACAAATTAAATAAACATTCTCCCCTTGTTTTAAACAGAATTAGTAATATACAGAGATTGTGTGAAATTCATCCTGTCGAGTTTCATTTCATTTCTAGTAAGAATAACCCTGCAGACTTCATTACTAGATGTGTATCGTATAAGCAGCTCCTTAAGTCGTGTATTTTTACAGGCCCAGACATTAGCTTGACTGAAGTCCCTGAGTTGTCGATTACTATCCCAGTATTTGAGGTCGCCACGGAGATTCATACGTCTCCCTTAATTTGTGTTACCGAAAATTTAAACCACCTTGTTGATTTTGTAAGTTATTCTTGTTTAAGGAGACTTCTACTAGTTTATAGCAGAGTATTTTTGGCCTTACACAAATGGAAATTAAAGGCAGGAATTCCTTGTTCTCCAGTTACTAACTATTTTGCCTCCTCTCTGAGTCATTTGTTACACGTTGAACAATGTAAGTATTTCCTTGAGGTATATTCTTATTTTCAAACTGGTATGAATTCCAAGAAAAAGATTCCTCCGATCATAAGGCAGCTAAATATATTTATGGATGAACAGGGTATTTTAAGAGTGAAAAGTAAGTTCAAGAAGTGGAATTATAATATTAACGGCAAATTTCCAGTGCTATTACATCCAAACAGTCATTTAACTAAGTTGATTATTTGGGACGCACATGTAAAATTTTTACATTCAGGTTGTTATTCTGTGTTAACTGAGCTTAGAAGGTATTACTATATTCCTAAACATTTTTCAGTTGTCAAAAAAGCTCTCAAGCAATGCGTTCATTGTCGAAGATTTAATAATCCTACCATAAAATTAAATCAAAATTCCTATAGAGACTTCCGATCAGATCCTCCTACAGTTCCCTTTGCAAATGTTTTTGTTGACTATTTAGGACTTTTCAACATAAAAAATGAAAAGGTGACACAGAAAATATGGTTATTGTGCATAACTTGTACTTGGTCAAGGGCCATTAATCTAAAGGTCTGCAGAAGTTTGAATGTATCAGATTTTCTTAGAGCTTTCCGATTACATTTTTTTTAATATGGCATACCCCAGTTGTTTATCTGTGATTTAGGAACGCAGTTGGTAGCAGGTGCTAATATTATAAGCTCTTTCATTAATGACTCCCAGGCTCGTTTGTATTTTGAAGAAAACTGTGTGAAACCTTTATCCTTTCAGCAATATTTTAAGGGTTGCAGTCAGCTGGGTTCTTTGGTTGAAGTATGTGTTAAGATGGTAAAACGATTAATCTTTGGAGCTATCAAAAACAATGTACTTTCATTTTATGATTTCGAATTT
>NC_090732.1:51639008-51669008 GCF_036898095.1 Palaemon carinicauda | reverse complement strand
GAAATCCGAACCTGACGCTAATCTAGCTGTCCGAGGATTTACCTGGCGAGACATCAGTCTCTTACCAGCGAGTTTTACCCGATTTCCCCGGGCCACCACGTGACACAATTGGTAGTAATTCATTCAAACTACCCCTAATGAGTCAATATGGATAAATATCAACACAACATTGTGTTCAAATAGAAATAAATTTCTACCTCATACTTGGGATCGAACGCTAGCCCCTTCTAATGAAAGGCCAGGTCGAAACCAACCATGCCACGAGAGCCCATAAAAGGAAATCCGAACCTGACGCTAATCTAGCTGTCCGAGGATTTACCTGGAGAGACATCAGTCTCTTACCAGCGAGTTTTACCCGATTTCCCCGGGCCACCACGTGACACAATTGGTAGTAATTCATTCAAATTACCCCTAATGAGTCAATATGGATAAATATCAACACAACATTGTGTTCAAATAGAAATAAATTTCTACCTCATACTTGGGATCAAACGCTAGCCCCTTCTAATGAAAGGCCAGGTCGAAACCAACCATGCCACGAGAGCCCATAAAAGGAAATCCGAACCTGACGCTAATCTAGCTGTCCGAGGATTTACCTGGCGAGACATCAGTCTCTTACCAGCGAGTTTTACCCGATTTCCCCGGGCCACCACGTGACACAATTGGTAGTAATTCATTCAAATTACCCCTAATGAGTCAATATGGATAAATATCAACACAACATCGTGTTCAAATAGAAATAAATTTCTACCTCATACTTGGGATCGAACGCTAGCCCCTTCTAATGAAAGGCCAGGTCGAAACCAACCATGCCACGAGAGCCCATAAAAGGAAATCCGAACCTGACGCTAATCTAGCTGTCCGAGGATTTACCTGGCGAGACATCAGTCTCTTACCAGCGAGTTTTACCCGATTTCCCCGGCCCACCACGTGACACAATTGGTAGTAATTCATTCGAATTACCCCTAATGAGTCAATATGGATAAATATCAACACAACATCGTGTTCAAATAGAAATAAATTTCTACCTCATACTTGGGATCGAACGCTAGCCCCTTCTATTGAAAGGCCAGGTCGAAACCAACCATGCCACGAGAGCCCATAAAAGGAAATCCGAACCTGACGCTAATCTAGCTGTCCGAGGATTTACCTGGCGAGACATCAGTCTCTTACCAGCGAGTTTTACCCGATTTCCTCGGGCCACCACGTGACACAATTGGTAGTAATTCATTCAAATTACCCCCAATGAGTCAATATGGATAAATATCAACACAACATCGTGTTCAAATAGAAATAAATTTCTACCTCATACTTGGGATCGAACGCTAGCCCCTTCTAATGAAAGGCCAGGTCGAAACCAACCATGCCACGAGAGCCCATAGAAGGAAATCCGAACCTGACGCTAATCTAGCTGTCCGAGGATTTACCTGGCGAGACATCAGTCTCTTACCAGCGAGTTTTACCCGATTTCCCCGGAACACGATGTTGTGTTGATATTTATCCATATTGACTCATTAGGGGTAATTTGAATGAATTACTACCAATTGTGTCACGTGGTGGCCCGGGGAAATCGGGTAAAACTCGCTGGTAAGAGACTGATGTCTCGCCAGGTAAATCCTCGGACAGCTAGATTAGCGTCAGGTTCGGATTTCCTTTTATGGGCTCTCGTGGCATGGTTGGTTTCGACCTGGCCTTTCATTAGAAGGGGCTAGCGTTCGATCCCAAGTATGAGGTAGAAATTTATTTCTATTTGAACACGATGTTGTGTTGATATTTATCCATATATATATATATATATATATATATATATATATATATATATATATATATATATATATATATATAAATATGTATCTATCTATCTATCTATATATCTATCTAAATATCTATATCTATATATATATATATATATATATATATATATATATATATATATATATATATATATACATATATATATATATATATATATATATATATATATATATATATATATATATATATATATATATATATATATATATATATATATATATATATATAAATTTATATATATATATATATATATATATATATATATATATATATATATATATATATATATATATATATATATATATACATATATATATATATATATATATATATATATATATATATATATATATATATATATATATATATATATCTTTCTACCGCATACTGGAATCAGACCTAATCCCTATCAATCATGCCAAAAGGAAGTCGGTGACCAAATTAATAGAATTCAATTCAATTGACCCATAATGACTCAAAATGGATGAACACCTGCTGGAATAGAAATAAATTTCTCCCTCATACTAGGATCAAAGCCTAGAATCTTGAAAGGGAACGCTTGGTTGCCATCAGTCATGTCTCCATCAGATCTAAAATTAGACTGAACATATGTGCTAATTATAATTTAGAATTTACCTGGTAAGACCACTGTCCTTCGCCTAACTTCGCATCCAACCAGGTGAACTAATTGATAGATTTTAAGAAAAATTACCCCTTATGAGTCTATGTGGAGAAAACTTAACACAATAACAAGATGATATAGAAATAAATTTCTACCTCATAAACGGATTTTGAGCGAAGCGAAAAAAAATATTTTAGGGTGAGATGGCCATTTCGTCCTGATGGAAGTTCCTGTAAGTAGCTTCCTAAGAAATATATGTACTACAGTGATATTCCCTTAGAATTTTACCTTAAGGTATCCAGGATTCTAAATCTTGGCGCGAATATCCTTAAATTTCTCTCAAGGATATCGCATAATATCAGAGGACGTATTCTTGACATGCCACATAGCAATCTGCACCCCTAATAGCATTTACGCCTCGATTGGGAAGTAGAAGAATAGAAGGGGAGACGTATCAAGGTTACCCTAGTTCTCATATTACTATTGAGTATCACAACAGCGCCATATCCAAGATGGCGAACATTCCTTGTAGCATTGAGCATGGTGCTAAAGATACAGTACTTCGGGAGGGATACTGTGAATGTCTTTTCTTTTAGAAAAGACGGGTGAGTCCATCAGTACGACATGGCCATCTCACCCAAAAATAGATTTTTCGCTTCCCTCAAAATCCGTTTTTTGGGCTCAAGCCATGTCGTCCTGATGGAAGCGTACCAGATCATTAATGTATCTGTGGATTTTCGTCAGTGCCTTAACCTTGGGATAACATTTCTGGGTCATTTGGACCAATTGAAAAAAATGACCTTACCGTTATCCGTCATCATCACTAATCATAAACGATGTTAATGCTTCCTGCCCCCTACAGGGAAGAATCATTCTAGACAGTAGAAAAGGGGCCTCAAGGTTAGCATATATTGTATGAACAAACATAAGTATACACTGAATATACAAACCGTCTCATAGTTTTTATATATATAGTGCCGAATCAATGTCAGTGTCTCTTATATCTATTGTGTGTGAGCATACAACTATATGAAGAATACTTACTTTAGTAAGCTAAAGAACTTTGGCATATTACACATGCAATTGTCGGGCGAATTAGGACGCAATTACATTCAAATAGACATTTATTCGAAATAAATGACTAAATGACTTAACCAGTACAACGAATGTAGCATGATAACGGAATTATACAGGTAAAGTATACAGAAATTATATTTCTTTCTTGAAAGGAAAAGAAATGATGAGTGCCACTCTCTGATTGAAGAAAAAATTTATTATAAAATTTTTCTTCGTAAATTCTGTATCGGTTACATTCTATCAACACTGTGTACTACGTACACACGGCACTAGTGCTATCTGTATAATTCCACACCTGGGATTTTGAACAGAGTAAGTGTCACCATGGTAACACTTATTAAAAAGGAGGTCACACTAAGAGTGATGACCCCCTCTCCCTTTAATTGACAGTCCCAGTCAATTAACTGTTCATCGCAGAATCAGACGACAGATTTTATTACACTACCTGCCGCCACCATATAATGCTTCAGTTTATGGACCTGCTTAGCATAGTGTTTGTAAAACACTCTGGGTGATTTCCATCCGGTGAATGAACGAAGACGTTCAAAGTCCATATACTGAAAGAAGTTCAGTGATGAAGCAATTTTTCTCGGATTATGACCTGCGGGAGTACTGTCAGGATCTGCTCTACGAATAAAGTAGGTGAGCTTCGTCCTCAGTTGTTTTAGGGATACTGTAACTTTGATCCAGAGGTTTCTTTTTTAAAGAGCTGTCCTCCCCTGAAGTCTGAAGTTCTACGAAGATATGCCTTTAGACACTCTACAGGACATAGAGAGACATCTTCCTTCAGAGGGTAGATTCTCCGGGGACCCCACCTCTTAGTGGGTAGCTCGTTCTTAGCGAGAAAGGTTGGAATAGGAAAGAGATTCAGTTCTCCTGCTTCTGTGAGCTGAATGTGGCCCTCATCTCTAAATACAGCCACTCTTTAGATAACTCTAGCCCCTGAGGCTATAGCGAACAGAAAAATAACCTTTTGGGTTAGATCCTTAAGGAAAAAATCTTCATTGTTCATAGATGAGGCATAATGTAGGACCTTGTCCAAAGACCATGAGATGGGCCTCGGTGGTGGTGCAGGCCTAAGCCTTGCACATGCCTTCGGAATCTTATTAAAAATTTCATTCTACAGATCTACTTGAAAGGCATATAAAAAAGGTCTAGTCAAGGCTGATTTGCACGTAGTTATTGTGTTGGCTGCCAGACCCTGATTATGAAGGTGGACAAAGAAGGACAGACAGTTCACTGAAATTCCTTTCCGTCCTTTTGCTTTAACAAAAGCAACCCACTTTTTCCAAGAAGACTCTTATTGTCTTCTCGTTGACTTAGACTTGTATTCTTCTAAGAATTCTATATTGCCTTCTGATATCCCAAATCTTTTCCTAACCGCTAGGGCAAGAAAATCTTGAAATGAAGGGTTCGGGTTCTCTATGATAAACTGAAGGCAATCATCTTCTGAACCCTCTGAAATAGTCCTGGGTTCAGAACTAGGGGCAGCCTCAGCTTCAGTTCCTTCACCAAAGAGGATAAATTGCTCTTGGGATACTTGGGAGCCAATAAAGCCACTCCCCCTTGGAAGGTTCTCAGCATGTTGAGGACCTTCAGAAGGTGATTGGATGGGATGAGCCAGGATACCTGAGTCCATCCCTTCTATACTAGAGGGTCCTCGTATGGGGCTACATATCGAGGTAATTTCTAGAAGACGCTCGTGATGAAGAGGTCGATCTTCCTTTCTGGGACTTGATCCTATCTGGGAGGGAATAGGTCTGCGTCCGTGGACCATTCTAACTCTATTGGCTTGAGCCCAAATAGAGCATCCACTGTCACATTGTGGATCGATTGTATATGAACTGCTGACATGTGCCATCCCTTTAAGTAAGTGACGGTTAACGTCACCTATACTCTATGAGACATTTTCTAGCATTGTCGATTGCGACATCTCATTATCGCTTTGGTGTCCCAGATCAGTCGAAGGAAGTCTGATCTGCGTGGAGAGAGTCTCCCCACTCATTACAGGACCAACATGGTCTTGGGACTTTCGGACTTTGACCTTTGTTAGAGAAGTGCTTAAGGAAGGACCTATATTGGTCTTTTTAGATCTCTTCAAGCGTTTGATGCATATCTTCTCCAGACTCTTGACGCATCTTTCGGCTATGCTCTTAGCACTGGGTCTGTCACTATTGTGAACTGGAGAGAGTTCAGAACTCCTCCCTGTTAGCATCTTGGAAATCTGACTGATTACCCGAGTCTCTTGACCGACCTTGCAATCTCCTTTTATATTCCCAGGGGAAAGGAGAGTTGGTGTGACCACAGACTTCAATGATTTTTCAGCCATTGAAACCTTTGAGCTGGAGAGAATTGAGACTTCTTGAAGCTTACCTTGTATCCGCGATGTTCCGGGAACCGGTTCATCTCCTTGGATGCTCATAGACCAGCCACTTAGGGTGCTGCCCACCCCAGCCTCTCGTCCAGGTACATTGTTGCCTGATTCATTTCTAGACTTGGTTTTTGCGTGACTAGGTCTGCCAATCCTATGAAGATATTTAGGACTGTGTTTAATCCAACACGTATCTTTCCTAGGATATATGGTACCCTCTGTAACTTGAATCCTAGATAGCAGGGGATGAGGTGATTGACTAGCAGTTGCCAAAGGACACTTTTCAGGTCTGACAAGACTACAAACACCCCTTTTTGAAACAGGGTCCATATGATCAGAAGGATTAACATTCTGAACTCGCTGTTTTATTTGAACTTGTTGAGTGGCGACAAGTCCAGAATGACTCTGAGATTTCTTGAGTCCTTCCCGTGAACACCAAACAGACTTCCCTGGAATATGATGGACTATTGTTTCCTTACCACCTGTATGCTCTAGAGCTCCCAGGTATACTCCTCCAGGAGGGTTTTGGATTGTAGGAGGAATTAAGGAAATGATGGTGGAGACATTTCTACTTCCCATCGTAGTCCCATCTTGATTAGGCCTTGGACCCAAGGATCGAAGGTCCAACGATCCTGAAGGAACCTTCCTCCTACCAGAAGCATCTCTATGCTTTGAATGATCAGTAGGATTAAATTATTGACCACCTGCCTGTGGCATAGCGGTCGCTGCAGCCATGGGATGTTGTTGAACAGCCAGAGGTATATTTCTGGACTTTCCCATCTTCCTTTAGGTTGGGGACCCACAACCGTGGAAGACTTTCTCTTTGAAAGGATGCCCCACTTTTGGAGAAGACCTACGTTCTCCGTGGTGGCATTCTTAATCACTTTCCTAACTACCTCGTCTGGGAAGAGGTCTTTACCCCAGAAGTTGGAAGATATTAGCTTCCTTGTTTCATATTTCACTGTTGCGGCAGCAAACACAAACTCCCTACATGCTCTCCTAGCCTTCATAAAGGCGTAAAGGTCTTTCACTAAGGTAGCCATATGCATTTTGGCTAAGACCATGAGCATGTCTGGGGTACTTTGATGGATTGAACACAACTCTATGTAGTTTTGTAGAGATAGGGAGGCTGCAAGTCTCTCTCTCCTTTGTCTCTTGTTCATTATACAAGAGAGACTCGGATAGTTTAGGTAGATCTTCATAAAACTGACGACTGGCGACACCCGAATCTAATCTTCCTACTGAAAAAGTTAACGGACTTCCTTCCAGTCCTTTTCCTGTGTGGGAAAGGCTAGTGACAAAGGCTTGCACTCCTCGAGTGCAGAACATGGCCTACCCGCCTCCACTGCCTTGGCAACAGATTTAAATGCCTTCCCCATAAAGAGGAATGAAATTGAAGCAGGAGCAAGAAAGGAAGGGTGCCTGTTACCCTGTGTGAATACCTTCAACACCAAGTAATCCGCCTTTTTCGGGCTATTTGACAGGATAGCCTGTGCCTCATCATGGGCGAGAATCATGACCTTCGATTTTGTTCCTTTTCTTGACTTTGGTTCATACTTTAGTCGAACAAAACAATTAGGAAAACGTCAAAGCTTGGCCAAATTGGATTTTGTCCAAATTAACAGCACCTATCTCCGAGATGTAGAGTTCGCTATTTTAAATCGGCATCAGCTCCGCAAACCTCCAGGGATTGGTTTTGGAGCATGTCAGGAGGTGTTGACCCATGGGTCGTTTGTATGACCCTTGGGAAGCGACAAGTGGAGCTTTACGAGGCTCTATTTTGCATTTTACTTCCTGCTTTACGTGTTGTATGTGAAAGCTCTCTATTAGATTATTCACTTCGGCCCATAATTGGTCCATTCCCTCTAATAGAGGGGTAAAAGATGAAGATGTCGACATCAATGGCTCTAGAGCCGGCATAGGTAGAAACAATTCCGACACGACATTTTCCCATTCTTCCCATGGGCACTTCCTGCCCTCCTTCCCAAACGCCATCTGGCTGTCGGGAGATGTAATTGATGCCTGAGGCACCACTATTTCCTTACTTACCTTCGGAAATAGTAGCTTACGCATCCTATGATTAGTTAGGTAAGGTCCCGGAGAGATTTTCTGGAAGCCTCTCACCCAGTTGCGTAATTTGTACCAAGCTGTATCCCTAGTCTCTATAGACTTGGGATTCTCAAAACCCTCAGTCATTAAGGTCCGACATACATTGCAAACCTGCGGGTTCCAATAATGTAGGGATTTGGAAATAATATTGCAGTGGGCATGAAACCTGCAAGTATTATGACCGTATAAACACTTACTCTTGATCTTGCAGAAGACTGCAGCACAAGTCATCTGGTGTTCCTCCTGTAAAGAATGGAGAACAGGATGAGTATATAATTGATTATCTCACTGTAATCAATATGCAAAAGTCATCTTTTAACAAAGTAGCTTAGGATAGTAAGCTATAAAGGGATAGTAGGAGACATACTCGTGTACCCCATGCAAGCAACTGCTGTTACCTCCCCTCTGTTAACTATAAGGAGATTCCTCTACCAAGGTAACTCCAACTAAAAGGGTTCTAACCCCTAGGGGTAGAAAAGTGTACAAGTCACTGTCCCTTTTTATTCTTAACACTTTGGGGTAAGAATGACAGATCCTTCAATCAGAATATTGAAGAAATACTATTCTTTCAATATAGGAGTGGTACCAGCAGAAGCTCGCCAAGGGTACCCAAGATATGTTAGAAATAAATACTGTATAATCATACTATAGTTTTCTATTTGCAGCATATGCTATGTTGTAAATTGCTGGCTACTCTTTGATTATATATAATGTACTTCAGCAAGCGTGCTACCTTTGTGGCAGCATCTGAGGGCACGGTCCAGCTGGCATGACACCAACTGGACTAAGAAAAATAAAAGACATATTTTTGTATCCCACCCAACCTATTTGCTGTAACCTCCCTTACAAAATTAAATCATAGAGTTTCCTGATCAGGGAGACTCAAGATAAGGGTTCTACCATTTATGGGTTAGGAGTGTAATACCCCAGCCCTTGAAATATTTGATATTGTAAGGTAATCTAAAAACTGATTTCTAATCAGAATATTGAAGAAGTTATATTCTCTCAATATAGGACTTGGCTCAGCAAATACCTGGGTAGGAATACCCAGGATATATTGGAAATAACTACTAGTATAATATATACAGTAGTTTTTCTATCTGCAGTATATCCTATACTGCAACTATACTGACTACCTGTATAAACTTATACTGTAGATCAGCCGGCATGTCACTGGCATAGCTAGTTCTTGCCGGCACCTCCAGCATGATAGCTAAAAGAGAGAGAGATAGCATGAAGTGAAGGCTACCTATTTCTGTGTACGTATACAGTAATTAAGGATGTAAAGTCTAATTTTACTGCCTTTCTCCAGAAATAAGGTTCAAATGGAAAGGGAGAATGTAACACTCAGGCTTCCATCCAGCCACAGTACTATTGCCAGCACGGTCCTGTGGACACACTGCCAGCAGGCTAGCCTCCGACAGTACTAGTACAGTCGGCATGCTGCCGGCTGAGTCAGCACCTATCTGTGCCGGTCTGGACGGCGGTACTCCGACAATAGAACTTGTGGCCAGCAGTCCAAGGGAGAACTGAAGAACCTTAGAGACAGAAGAGATTTCCCATTCACAGCCATCCTGGTTGCCGGCAGCCGGCAGCCGCCGCCAGCCGCCAGCCGCCGACAGCCGTCATGGCTGCCGACAAATGGGAAGGCTACTAGCAGTATGCCTCGCCTCTGGCAGCCGTCATAGCCGCCGACAGTTGAAAGATACATAACACATGCCCAATGAACGACAGCGCCCATGGCGCCTCCGGTAACAGGCCTAGCTCATAATCACAGTAAATTACTCTAATTTCATTGTGAGACAGGAACTAAAAGACACATATTGTAAAGATTCAATACTCAACTTCCCAGAGGCGAAAGAAGCTGGAGAATGCATAATAATAATCCGTGAAAATCAATCGAAAATGTCAGATCAACAAGGAACACCACCGTGCGAATTCGCTACAAAATAAGGAATGTTCGCCATCTTGGATATAGCGCTGTTGTGATACTGAATAGTAATATGAGAACTAGGGTAACCTTGATACGGCTCCCCTTCTATTCTGCCACTAGCCCCTCGAAGCGTAAATGCTATTAGGGGTGCAGATTGCTATGTGGCGTGTCAAGAATACGTCCTCTGATATTATGCGATATCCTTGAGAAAAATTTAAGGATATTCGCGCCAGGAGTTAGAATTCTGGATACCTGAAGGTAAAATTCTCTTGGAATATCACTGTAGTACATACTGTATATCCCTTAGGAAGCTACTTATAGGAACTTCCATCAGGACGACATGGCTTGAGCCCGAAAAAATCATTCAATCCACCTCACTTATTGAGTAGTTATGTCCTTCTTACAGAACATGTCCTACTGGGGCAGAGGAACAGTTTTCTACTTAATCTGATTTATTAGCAGAACATATCGATACCTCTTCAAGCCTCACAGGATTACCAATACTACAGATGCTCTGGGCCATCTATGTTTCTTCTAGTGGATATTACCTCTTTTCACTTCTTCAGTGTTTCAAACGATTTGACATTTACACAAAATTCTGTATAAACTTTTTTTTTCATACCCAATGAACTCTAAAATATTCCTTGATACTTGGTCTGAGGTATCTCGTGACTGCAGCAATTCAGTTTCAAAGGGAATTGATATTCTATGTGGTCACTTGTGAATCCCTAAAATATCTAGGTATGAAAAAATTTAATTTCTAGAAACTGATTTCGTTGCATCAATGTGCAAAGTTTCCAAGACGTTAATTATGTTTCTGGTCTGCTCTTCATCCTTTTTTCCGGTTATCATGATGTCATAAATATCATCAAGAACTTTGTTATCATTCAATGGGAATGCTACTATAGTCATGATATTTTTCTTCAATATGAAGAGGTAAAAATTAAATTGATATACCGATTAGTGGCAACTAATGCTGTATTGCCTCTACCATTCTCATGAATGGAAATGTGTTGGTGAAGTATTTACTGTCTTTCTCCTATATAAACAACTCTTTGATCAAGGGTACAGGAATTGCATTTTAAGTAACTGAATTTGAATTCCAGTAACATATAACCTCAACAAGTACTTACTTTTCCTAACTATAATAATTGTGGCAGACCAGGGATATATTCTTTCCTTAATATATTTTTTTTCATAGTTTACTAATCTTCCTTTCCACTTCCTCTTATAAAATTAAGGTGATTTTATAGAGCTTTAACCTAACAGTGATCAGTCCTACCAGTGGGTTGTCATCTGTATAGATCTTAACAATATCATTAATAAAATGTTTATGTTTTGTTTGGGTCTGCGCAAAAACTTGCTTCTTTAAGCTCTACTTGCATTCTGGCAGACCTCCAATATCCACACAAAACCTGCACTTTTTACAATCCTCTTGTTTCAAAAATTGTCAGATGTAATACATATAATTTCAAATAATCCCTCCAAAATCACATCTGACCCCTTCTCATGAGACTATACATACACTACTTTTCGCTCCAGAAAAGATTTAGTAGGAGTTACTCCATACTCGTCGGTACCCATGACAGCATAACCTCCCCATTTTCTTGCAAAACATTTACCCCCACATTGCCTGTGCCCTACTTCATATGCACACACTCACTCTCCTCTTATGTCGTGTATGGAAATCAGATGCCCATCTGCTAGCCTTATCTTGGTTCTTCCTTCACCTCCAATTATGATAAAATTTTGCTTTTGAATGAAATTTAACCCTGCTATAAAACATATCCCTACTATGCCAGGGTTAGCACTTTAAAGATTACTGTACAAAAGTATCCGATCCAACCTTAAACATTTGTAGTTTTGTGCTCCTTGCCTGTATGATAGGATTTTCTGGCTTGTTGAGGATGATCTGTCTGGCATGGCTTTGGCAGTCTTGAGGCAATGCTGATCTCTAGGAATAAGATATTCACTTCTGTATATAGCAGGCCTTTATATTTCTTACCTCAAATTTCCACACGTACCCAAAGGCCACCATGTCGGTGGGGCAGGGGTCTTGAGGGAGGCATGTAAGCTCCGTGAAAGAATGGCTCCACATCACTGGTCAGAAGTGAGCTTCCCGGTTTTTCACTGGTGGACATGACAGCAAGGCTTTTTCCATTTCCTCTCTCCCTCAACAGCTTTTGCCCCCTCTTTCTCAGGGATTGGGCGGGAGATTGGATGGGTTAGCCCCACTTCTATGCCATGCTTCGTGAGATAGTTAGCAGTATGCATAACAGGAGTAGCATATACCAGGACTCCGTAGCAGGGCAATCTGCTTGAAGGTGCCCCTCCTTTTGATAGCCTAAGTCACCTAACCATGCCCTCTTCTTCCCAGGTTGAGGTTCATGTTCTCGGATTTTCCTTGGAACTTGGTGGAACCATCTCTATCATCTTGTTTTAGACAATCTGTGATATTTTGAATACTTTTTATGACTTCCAAAAGCGTCCGGTTGTTACCATACAAGTACCCATATAAATTTGGTGACACCAGTCTAATATGTTTACTGGAAATGGTCTTTATTAACCATTGGGTAGGTTGGCACACCAAGATGGGAAAGTATCCCAGTCCATGTAGATACGACTTATAAAGCGGAAGTCGGATTTCCATAGCTTAAGTTTAGGTTAATAACTTTCTTTCATTCCACCTTCCCTCACAGCCAGCTAAACCCATTATCATAATTTGTTATAGACTTTTATCCAATTTGAGTGTAAGCACAAGAGGTTACAGGATTTCTTCTTGTTCTTGCAAAAAAAAAAGATAGCGTTCTTGAAGACTCATAGAAGGACTAAAATTAAGAATCCTCTTCAACATACAAATCTTTCTCTCTATTGTGATGACTGTTGATGTTGACTGCTGTAGGTTTCTCATGGGTTACACTCGGGAGCACCTTTGTGATAATTTTGTACTAACTATCAATACGGTCTGTTAGTTGCTGGATTTGCGATCTTCAACTTCACTTTCTTTGCTGGTCCTTTTATCTATATCTCTAATAGGTAAGCTGGTATGACTTTCATTACCTTTTTCGACAACTTGTAATATCTTTCTTCTTATAGTTCATTCAAACTTATTTTAAGCATCACCGTTCCAACTCAAAGCCCACACATCGCTACCAATAAATACGGATTGATCTTGAAGTCTGAGAAAGAAAAGCAATTTTTAACATATTTTTATATTTATTCTCAAAAGCCACTTTTACATTGTTACATAATATGTCACACATAGCTTTCATTCGTTTTGCTATATATTTAACCAGCATGTACTGCTCATGCTTTCAACTTACTGGCGTCAATATATTGTTAGAAATTACCACACTATGGAATAGATGAAAGACACCGCTAGTAGAAGCTTCCACGGTATGCTATCTCTTGTAAAATGCCAGTATCAATGAATTTGTGGCTAAATACCAGGTGAGTATAGTACATACAAGTATATATTTGGAATGTTTATCTCTCCTTTATATGGATAATATTTCTATTTTTGTCCTTCAAAGAAAACATCTGTTGGCACCCTGTTCCAAGTCTTCTATAAATCAATTTGATGCTTCTTCCTTTCTTGAGTGTTTCCTCAATTTTGTTCTTTTCTGATAGTTATCCAGGACCTTGTTTAGGAACTCCTTTACCTATCTCTTATGCTGATTTGAATACAAATTTTATTGAACTACTGTTCATTTCTTAATTTTTTCTTTTTTCTTTATTTTATTGGGCGGTGGGGGGCATCGGGTTTTCATGTAACTGGTATTACCTATTTTGTATTGTTCTTGCAAAAAGAAAGTAGCGTTCCTGAAGACTCATAAAAGGACTGAAATTAAGAATATGTTTCAACATACAAATCTTTCTCTCTATTGCGATGACTGCTGATGTTGATTGCTGTAGGTTTCTCGTGGGTTACACTCGGGTGCGCCTTTGTGATGATTTTGCAGTATCTATCAATAGGGTCTGTTAGTTGTTGGATTTACGATCTTCTATTTCACTTTCTTTGCTGGTCGTTTTATCTATATCTCCAATACTAGAGCTAGCATGACTCTCGTTGCCTTTATCGACACCTTGTAATATCTTTGTTCTTACAGTTCATTCAAACTTATTTTAAGCCTCACCGCTCCAACTCAAAGCCCACACACCGCTACCAATAAATGCGATTAATTTTGAAGTCTGAGAAAGAAAAGCAATTGTTAACATATTTTTATCTTTATTCTCACAAGCCACTTTTACATTGTTACATATTATGTCACACACAGCTTTCACTCTTTTTGCTATATATATAACCAGCATGTACGACCCATGCTTTCAACTTACTGGCGTCAATATATCATTAGAAATTACTACACTATGAAAAAGATAAAAGTCACCACTAGTAGACGCTTCCACGTTATACTATCTCCTCTAAAATACAAGTGTCAATGAATTTGTGGTTTGATACCAGGTGAATATAGTACATATAAGTATATATATGGAATGTTTTTCTCTCCTTTATTATGGATAATATTTTTATTTTCGTCCTTCAAATCAAACATCTGTTGGCACCCTGTTCCAAGTCTTCTTTAAATCAATTTGATGCTTCTTCCTTTCTTGAGTGTTTCCTCATTTTTTGTCTGATTGTGTTTATGGGTATCTTGTGTTTCCGTTGATTTGTTTATTTCGAATAGTTCTCCCTATTTTATTTTATTTTTCGTAGATTTCACCTGCATTTCCCATGTATTCTTTATCAGGAATTTGATCTTTTCTGATAGTTATCCTTGAACTTGTTCAGGAACTCCTTTACCTATCTCTTATGCTGATCTCAATAAAAATTTTATTAAACTACTGTTCATTTCTTTTTTTTTCTTTTTTTTTGGCTTCGTGTCATCATGTAAATGGTATTACCTATTTTTTATTGCTAAACTAAACTCGTAGGACAATTATCTTATTACAGGCGTGTTTACTTTCTCTCCCGAATATTTTTTTTATCGCTTTCCATAGATTTAAAAAGAAAATTCTTCTAACCATTCTATGACCGTTTCAATTTACGCTGTTTAACAGTTATATCTTTAACTAAATTGACTTTTTCACTATGAATAGAATCTATTTAATTTATCGTTTATATATACATATATATATATATATATATATATATATATATATATATATATATATATATATATATATATATATATATATATATATATATATATATATATATATATATATGATAAATTTTGCACATTTAGACGTGTTTTTCATATTCAAATAAGCCATATATATTTTTGATACATTAATGTCTGGATTCTCTTAACGACCTCGGGATCAGAGCCCCAGGCGAAATCACACAAAGACAAGAGCTTGGGTCCGGCCGGGAATCAAACCCTGGTCGGCAAGCTTGTATAGACAGTGACTAAACCACTTGGCCAAGTGGTTTAGTCACTGTCTATACAAGCTTGCCGACCAGGGTTCGATTCCCGGCCGGACCAAAGCTCTTGTCTTTGTGTGATTTCGCCTGGGGCTCTGATCCCGAGGTTGTTAAGATAATCCAGACATTAATGTATCAAAAATATATATGGCCTATTTGTATATATATATATATATATATATATATATATATATATATATATATATATATATATATATATATATAAAACGGATTTTGAGCGAAGCGAAAAATCTATTTTTGGGTGAGGTAGCCATGTCGTCCTGATGGAAGTTCCTAAAGGGTAGCTTCCCAGGGTATATTTGACAACAGTGATATTCCCAGAGAATTTTACCTTAAGGTATCCAGAATTTCAACTCCTGGAGCGAATATCCCTAATTAAATCTAACAGGGATATCGCATAATATCAGAGGACGTATTCTTGACACGTCACATAGCTATCTTCACCCCGAACTGTATTAACGCTTCGAGGGGTTATAGTGACAAGAATCTGAAACAGGAATGAAAAGAGTTGTTCCCAAGGAATCTCTCCTATTCCGTTTCCAGTGTGTATCTGACGAAGGTGGCAGCGCCATCTCCATTCCTTGTAGCGATATACGAGGTACTACAGATACTGTATTATAGGGAGGGAACAATAAGCCCTTTTACAATAAAAGGAAGGGCGGGTCCATCAGGACGACATGGCTACCTCACCCAAAGATAGATTTTTCGCTTCGCTCAAAATCCGTTTTTGGGGCTCAGGCCATGTCGTCCTGATGGAAGTTTACCAGAGCATTACTGTATCTGTGGATTCTCAACCAGTGCCGTACCCTCAAGAAAGTATTTTCCTGGTCCGTCTAGACCTAGAGACCTATGATGTTACCGTCATACATCATTTCATCTAAGCATGAACTATGTTAGTGCTTCCTTCCCCCTACCAGGAAGAGTCGTACTAGACTCTGGAAAAAGTCTCGAGGAGTAAATAATAACTATGGATGACAAAATGACAAGCTTGTATAGTGGTTTCGCCCTATACATCATAAAGCAAAGTTTGTATAAGAGTGACCAATGTCAGTATGAATTCCTGGCATATCCCCAAGGTATCTACTCTTATTTAGCTATTGGATAACAGTTGTATCTGAATAGGAACAAATTTTACATCTCTACCACCATCCCCTTAGGGTACAACGTTAACCCTTCCTAAGGAAGGGTTAAAGCGAGTGGATTTTTGCTTGAAGAAAGGAACAATCTTAAAAGACGTTCCATGTTAAAATTATCCATATTTTAATTTCAATGCTCAGTACATTTCTAATAAAATGAGTGTGGGCGAATAAGACGCAGGGTTCACTATGAACCAGTTTATTAAAAATTCAATAAACATACATATCAGATCAACATTTATAAAATTTATAAAATGTGGACGATATCCATTAAAGCATAAAGAAAACAGTCAACAGAAAATATTGTTTCGTCTAACAGGAAACAGATTTGCCACTTCAATCGAATCATTGATAATAATGATACAGTGTGTATTACTGTTTATTTACACTAGCGTAAGAAACGCTTGGCACAAATGTCCGTATTATGCTATAGTTCACCAAAGTCCATGAAACAGTTCGTAAGGACACGTTAGTGGCCTATCGCTCAGTGTGTAGTAACAGACTATGACTACACACCCACCCTCTTAATTAATCGTCCCAAATTAATTACACTGTTCCTCGCAGATTTAAACAGAAGGTTTAAGAATTCTACCTGCTGTTACCACAGACCTCTTGAGTTACTCCACTTGCTTCGCATAGTGCATAAAGAACACCTTGGAAGACTACCAGCCGGTGTACCAACGAAGATGTTCAAAGTCCATATAATTAAAGAAATTTTATGGAAGAGGAAACTTTGCTTGGATCATGACTTGCGAGTGTACTGTCTTGATCCGCTCTGCAAATAACATAGGTGAGTTTCACCCTTAGTTGTTTCAGAAGTAAATTTGGACCCCAGGTTTCTTTTTTGAACAGCTGTCCTCCCTTAAAGTCTGAAGTTCTATGAAGATAGACGTTTAGGCACTCCACTGGACATAGAGATGCATCTTCCTTCAGAGGGCAGATTCTCTAGGGACCCCACCTGTTGGTGGGTAGCTTGTTCCTAGCAAGAAACGTTGGGTCTGGAAACAGATTCAGTTCTCCTTTCAAGAACTGAACGTGGCCTTCCTTTCTCAAGAGAGCCACTATTACATTAACTCTAGCCCCCGAAACGAGTGCAAACAGAAACATAACTTTTTGAGTTAAGTCCTTCAAAGCGCACTCCTCATTATTCAAAATTAATGCAAATGAGGAACCTTATCTGATGCCCATGAAATGGGTCTTAGAGGCGCTGAAGGTCTAAGCTTAGCACCGACCTTCGGAATTTTATTAAAATTTTCCTTAGAAAGGTCGACCTGAAAGGTATATAGTATCGGTCTTGTCAAGGCAGACTTGCACGTTGATAATGTGTTGGCTGCTAAACCTTACTCATGAAGGTGAATATAGAAAATAAACATTAGTCAGTAAAGAATTCTTTTTGGTTTCTTCACCTTGACAAACGACACCCACTCGCTGAGTCAGGGTTGGATCCGGTAGCGGTACAAACTTCAGTTGTAGTTCCAATGCCAGAGGGAACTAAACGCTGATTGGCCATTTGTGGGCCAATATTGCCGCCTTCCTTTTGAAGGATCTCATATTGAGGACCTTCAAAGGAGGTTGTGCAGAGGGAACAGGTAAATCCTGGACCATCTGTTCCAGTCTAGGGACATAGTGTCCAGTGCTTCCTCTAGCGGATCCTCGTACGGGGACACATTCTACTTATTGTCTTTCGTTGCAAAGAGGTCTATCTGCAGTTCCGGGACTTGACTCAAGATGAGGGAGAATGATCCTGCGTCTAGGGACCATTCTGACTCTATTGGTGTGAACCTGGATAGAGCGTCCGCTGTCACGTTGCGGACCGATTGAATGTGAACTGCTGACAGGTGCCATTTCTTTCTTTCCGCCAAACGGAGTATGGCCAACATCACTTGGTTGATTCGAGGTGATCCCGACCCTTGTCGATTCAGGCATCTCACTATCACCTTGCTGTCTAGAACCAATATTACATGGTTCGAGTGGCGAGGAGAACTTTCATTAGTGTCAGAAGTACTGCCATGGCTTCTGGAAAGTTGATGTGAAATGACTTGAAAAGATTGGACCAAGCTTCCTGGAATCTTCTGGTGAGAGTGGCCTCCCTAGCCTTCCTTTGAAGCGTCTGTTTGGATAGTAACTGACGGGGGAGGAGGTTGAGGAGGTATTGATATCTTCATCTGCTTGGCTTTGGACCACGGCTTGAGAAGCGTTCACAGTCGAGTCGGTAGTGGTCTCATCAGTTCTCTTCGCGCGTTTGATGCGTATTATTTCTAGACTCCTGTTGCATCCTTTAGCTGTGCTCCTAGCACTGAATCTGTTATCGAAGCAAACTGTAGAGAGCCCAGCACTCTCTCCTGTTCGCGTCTTGATATCCGATTGGATTTCAATAGTCTCTTGACAGATCCTGCTATTTCTTTCCTCTTCTTTCCAGGAATGGAAAGTTGATGTGACTCCAAATTTCAATGGATTCCCAACCATTGAATTTTTTTTTTTTTTTTTTTTTTTTTGAGGTGGAGATAGTCGAGACGTCTTGATGTTGACCTTGAATCCCAGATGTTCCAGGAACTAGATCACTATCTTAGATGCTTGCATGCATTTTCTCCTGGATGCTGCCCACACCAGCCAGTCGTCCAAGCAGGCCACTACTTGGATTCTCTTTAGGCGTAATTGATGGAACGTGCCAATAATCGTCTGACAAGTCTATGGAGACGGTATATGCCCTTTTTTGAGCCGTAGGGTCCTTTTGTGTTGAAGTGTGAGCATCCTGAACTTGTAGTTCACTATGAACTTGTTGAGTGGCGACAAGTCCGGAATGACTTTGAGTTTTTGAGTCCTTCTTTGGAACAGAAAACAGCCTGCCTTGGAACTTGATGGACTTTACTTTTTGAATTACTCTTTTCACTAAGAGTTTTCGGACATATTCTTTCAGAACGGGGGTAGATTGTTGGAAGAACTGAGGAAATGGAGGTGGAGGACTGTTCCAGCACCAACCTAATCCATTCTTTATTAGGTTGTGGGCCCAAGGATCGAAGGTCCAACGATCCCTAAATAGATGTAGTGTCCCTCCTACTGGAAGCATCTCGCTTCTGCTGTTGTGGACCTGAGGCCTTGCCTCCTTGACCTCGTCCTCCACTGAATCCCCTTCCCCTTGAAGGGCGTCTAGAAGAACCTCTGGCTGTTCCTCTAGCTTTTGATTGAAAGGAAGAAGTCTGCCTTTCAAAGGCTGGGTTAAAAACTGGTGACTGTATCGCCACTTGTTGAGGTACCAACTGGTACGTGGTTGGAGGAGGTGCCACTATCTGAGGCACTGCGGTCACAGGAAGTTGCTGTTGTTGCCGTCGGTAGGGCTTAGCCGGCCGAGAGGATAGCCGAGGCCTTTTTGTCTTCTTCTTGGGTTGGGGACCCTCATCCAGAGAAGACTTTCTCTTAAGGTTTAAGCCCCACTTCTGGAGAAGGTTCCTATTCTCCGTGGCGGCTTTGTTTACTACCTCTTTAACTACTTCGTTGGGAAAGAGGTCTTTACTCCATATGCAAGAAGAAATCAGTCTCCTCGGTCCGTGCCTCACCGCAACCGAGGCGAGCTTGAACTCTCTACAGACTCTCCTAGCTTTAATAAAGCCATAGAGATCCTTCGTAACTGTGGCCAGATGGGTTTTGGTCACTACCATGAACGTGTCCTGTTTCTTGGGGTCACTTGCCATCGTTTTTTAAAAATTGTTTGCAACGATATCGATGCCGCAAGTCTTTCTTCCGTCTCTTGCTCTCTGCGCAAGAGAAACTCCGACAGCTTTGGAAGTTCCTCACCAAACTGACGTTCGGCAATATCAGCTTCTAACTTCCCGACTGAGAAGGTAAGGTGAACGTCCTTCCAGTCTTTTTGGTCCAATGGTAAGGTCAGGGATAACGGCTTGCATTCCTCCAGGGAGGGACATGGTTTCCTTGCCTCCGCCGCCTTCAAGGCTGCCTTATATCCCTTTTCCATGAAGGGAAAGGCCCTGGTTGGAGAGGCCACAAAGAAGGAAAGCTTCTTACTCAAAGCTGGCACCGTTGAGTTCGTGAAGCCCCTCTCTTTCATCGAGCTCGCTAGTAATGCCTGTGCTTTACTATGGTCAAGGACTATGACCTCCTTCGGCTCCGTTTCCTCCTTTGAGGCAGGCTCCTTCCTAAAACGGACATAGCAGTCCGAGTAAGAGTCTTTGTTGGGCCAAAATTCCACATCTTCCAGGGGAATTGAGCCCAACTTCTTCAATATAACAATCTTCCCTGTTGGCATTGAGATGTGTTCGGCATACCTCCAAGGGTTGGTATCCGAGCACAAAGGAAGATCCTTCACGTTGAGTCGCTTCTTGGGCCCACGTGATGCTGCGAGTCTGCGTATCTCCAGTTTCTTCGCAGATTCCTTTTCATCATTCTTCTTTTGTATTTGTTGAATCATTTCAACAATAGAAGAAAGAGTCCTTCCCAGATCATTTGGGATAGCAGACGATGTAGAGGGAACAGGTTCTGGGGCCGGAACCGATGTAACCGACACCTCGTCGATTTCTTACTTTTCTATTTCTGGAACCTGGGTCATCTCCTCCTCCTGACCTTCTCCCAGAAGGTCCTTCTCTGTATAATCCGACACCTCTGACATCCTATCGTCCAATTGGATGTCTTGAAGGGCGGCCGAGACTTCAGAATCTACCTGATTCTGGACGGTTGGTATCACCTCATGAGGCTGAGGGATGACTGTATCAGTCGATGCCTTAAGGAAAAGGTAGGCCCTCATCATCTCGTTTGGAAGGTAGGGGCCTGAAGTGTTTTTCTGAAAACTCCACACCCAGGTTCGCAACTTTTCTTTAACAGCATCCCTTGACTCCGCCGACTTAGGGGTGTCAAACGCCTCGGTAATCAGGTTAGAATATATGATACACATCTGAGGGTTCTAATACCGGAGATCACCTCTGGAGGCTGTGCATGCTGCGTGCCTCCTGCATAACTCATGTCCACAGAAGTTCTTACTGCGGACATTGCAGAACATACTCCCGCACTTCGGATGGTCCTCCTGTAAAGAGAAGAAAATCCATGAGTATCAAGTGAAGGCTTTTACTTATTGTTAATACATGTACCTTATATAGTAAAGCTAAAAAGGAAAGAAGGAAAGACACATACTTGCATTTCCTGCCCAGCCAATTGCTGTAACCTCCCAAGATATTAAAACTAAGGTTAATTCTTATTCTAGAATACCTTATATATTTTCCTAAGCGGAAAGTTGAGGTGTACCTCACACCTTGAAATAAAGTTTTAATATACTGGATAGAATGAATACAGAAAGAACTCACTTTCCATCTATTGTACGGTGTACAAGATAACATTAAGTATGTTGGAAGAACTTTAGTGTTACAACAAACTCTGTACTGTAGCTTTATTAATGCATTGTGTACCACACCACAAATATAGTAACTACTGTACATCGCATGCTGTCGTGCCGGCCGGCACGCACCAGCACGTACCGGCATGTGCCGGCATGTGCCGGCCGGCATTTACCCCTGTATAGTTCAATGGTATGCTACCTTTAACTAATAGGTGGTAGTTCACTGGCTCGCAAATGTGTGCTGGCCGGCAATCACTGCCGGCCGGCAACTGAAAACACTAGCACCCGACTGCCGGCCGCTAAACGTAGTGGCCAGCAGATCTCGGGATGTGCTTCTACTGCCGGCAGGCAAAGGTAGTGATACCCATGACAGCCGGCAGTGACTACGAACCAGAGAACCTCCACCTACCCGGCTGCCAGACGTTTAAGCCGGCAACCGGGCTAGGAGTACAATACACTAGCAAGAGAAACAGTATGGATGTAAGGTTATAAGGCGGCATTGCCATACAACCTTCATCCAGAAAGAGTGAACATATGGAAGGGGAGAATGTAGCATTCAGGCTTCCTATAAATCCATAGCCTGCCGAACTCTACCAGCAGACATGGATGGGAGACCAAGGGAGGTCTGGGGTTCACCCTGCAGAAGAAAAAAGGTTCTCTGCCGGCTGGCAGAGAGCTGAGCCGGTTCCCCATCTTAACCTACACTAGGTACAGAAGTAGGACTGCGGCTAAGAGATGTGATGGCTAAGCCATCACTAAGAAAGAGAGGGGGGAACGGGATAAGGGTCCTGCAAACTTCGTACTAGTATGAGACACACCCAGCAGTTAGGAAAGCTCATCCTAACCTAGAGTTTGTCTATAGGGAGGAAGGTTGGCATTACTTGCTATCCTCCTTCATACCGGAACCGAGTTAGGTGTAGTTATTTCGCCAGGCAACGGAGAAAACTCATTTTCCAGCCCGAGAATAACCACACAGGACAGTCTGCTGGACCACTAGAAGAAGGAATCATCTCGTACAGAATCCTTCAGATGTGGGCTAGGGAAGCAAAGCCTCCTGTGTTTGCACCTAACCTAGCAAAGGAAACTCATTCTCTATGCTAGGAAGACGCAGACCACAGACTAAAACTCTGATGTTCTGCCCCAACCTCAAAAACCAGATACTCTGGTTAGCGGGTCTGGACAGACCCATCCTAGTATAGTTATACCTGAATATTATTCAGAGAGAACCACTAGGACTAAGCCTAAGGCTTACTCAGAGGGAGAAAGGGATTGAACTTATTCTCCGGAGGAGAAAAGAACAACCAGGGATGTGTGCGAGAGTATACTAAAGCCCCATAGGCTACTAGCCTAGGTGCGGTGAGAATTGATACCTAAATCACCGAAACTATCTTGTATACAATCTTGGAGAAGAAAATTCAACAATATCTTACATGTATAAAATATTTGCCTATAGCTTCAATAATATAACACTCGGAAAACTTATATCATGCATGAAAGTACTAGGGCCAGACACCCAGGCTATTAAGCCTAGCGAAGGGCAAGATCGGTTACCTAAATCACCGAACTGAAAACTAACGGCATCATATAAGAAATCCTAGAGGAGCTAAATAACTAGATTTATTGAAGTGTAAAAACTGGGAACGTCGCTCTGGCTAAGTAAATGACCCATATATAGCGAGCGACTGCATCCAGGATGACTCTGGTAGGCAACAGCTCTTGTTTACGTTAAAATCACTTTTGATTTAATTCAAAACGACAAGAGCTTACATTTATACAAAGTAAGGATAATATTCAACTTTCCAGAGGCAGAAGGGGCCGGAGAAAGCATCATAACGCTGAATAATATCCAAAAATACGAGAGAACACAAGGGAAAACATTCTCTCTCTCTCTCTCTCTCTCTCTCTCTCTCTCTCTCTCTCTCTCTCTCTCTCTCTCTCTCTCTCTCTCTCTCTCTCTCTCTCTCTCTTTCTGGATTTGGCAAACAAAAAGTAAATGAAAATAAAAAAAAATTAATCCTCCACATTACTCTCCCCTTAATTTGCCAAATCCGTCTTATATAACACTTACCTGATCTTTTTTTTTAACCCAGTCGCAGTCGGGAACAGGACCTCTTCTTTGAGTGACTGGAGCTTCATATACTCTCTAATTCACTTCTCCTATATCGCTATCATTTATTGTCCTATTCCCATTGCCATTTATACTCCTATCATCTAATATATCATGCACTATCCCATCTACCTCACTATCATCTTGCCCTAAAATCTCACTTATTTCCATCAACAATTCATCCATTTCATCAAGACCATATTCTACTTTAATAAAAGAATCATTCATACTACATATCATTCTCCTATCTCTCATTCTCGCATTTGTCATACTTTCTTTTACATCATCTAAGGAAAACCTCACACACTATAAGTATCATTCATACTCAGCCATGATTCATCTGTTTTAACACATTTATCTTCCATACTCACCTGTACATTTACACCCTTGTCATGCATATTCGGATTCATACCTATATCTATAAATTTCCCTTGCACTTTCTCCTCATTTAAATATTTCAAACGAAGCTTTTTCCTATATCTAACTAACACTAATTGTTTATTTTTTAACTCTAACTTCTCATGCATTGTGGGTTCATACTTATTCACTTCCAACCAATTATTCATCCCATTCTCACGAACATTGATCCTATTCCTTCCACACACACAGGAGGACTTACCCAGTTGAACCTATGACTACCTAGTTTCCCGAACATCCTGAATCACCTAATCCCTTCTTCCTACAAACCTTAGCTATATACCCATCTACATCACATTCAGTACATCTAGCACGCTGCTCCTCGCATATCCTCGCATAATAACCATTATTATTATTACAATTGCCGCAAATCACATTCGTACAATTACTCCTACATCCACTCACTATATGCCCAGTCACCACACCAATAACACTTAACCGCTTTCTCTTTCTTACATTCACTAATACGAGGCCCTGTCTCTCCACAACCGAAACATGCTCCTAATGCCCATCTACACTCATTCTTTTTATGTCCTACTTTCCCACATCTATATCACCTCTCTTCACGAATACAACTACCTGACCGACCTCGCTACGCACTAGCACTCCTATCTCTCCAAACCTTATTCCCTTGCTTAAACCCTTCATTCGTCCTTACAGGTATTCCCATATTATTCACCCTAACACTTCTATCTACTACGCTATCAGCTACCATCACCGGCCCTCTCATAACAGCATCTCTAAAACTAACAAATTCTGGCACACTTTCCTCCATTCCAGTTCTCACATTCACAGATTTACTTTCTTTCGTACATCTATATAACTCGTAATCCTCAACTACCCCTAAAATATCATCCCATGTCAATATGTCCCTTGTCCACCTCCTTTTCTCCTTCTTTTTCAAATTAATAAACTCAGCAACATTCTCAGGTACAGTAGCTAAAAACCTTTTCATTAATTCCTTATTCTCATTTATGCCCTCATCCCCATACTTCTTCCTGGCTAACGTTTCCAGTCTACATACATACAATGATATTGCTTCTCCTACATTCATCCGTGCTTCATCAAAATCATTCTTATGCTTATACCTAACACTCCCTTTCACACGCTTTAGTAGTTCAATTATTCTCTTTTACACACTTTCATAATCAACCTTCCCTACACTCATTATCACACCATACACGGTCAACAAATACCCTGTCAAATATTGTCGTAACTCCCTAGCACAAGCTCTCTTACTATCACCATACTTAGCCTGAGAGAACCTTTGATACTCCCTAAAAAAAGTCATACACATCCCTACTGCTATGTTCATTAAACCTTTCCCACCTCAGTACCTCTCTCATAAATACTGTCTTACAAACATCAACTTCATTCTCACTACTATCTTCTCAGCCTAATTCCTTCTTATTTCCTTCTTCCTCATTTGAATATAACAAAGCTAAGTCAACACTCAAATTCCTATACTTAACCATTCCCTTTTTACCCCTTTTCTTACTTACCACTTTCACCCATTATGATCCTCCTCACTCTCATCCTAACCTTCTTTTAGCTCTTCTCATTACTTTTACCTTTCTTCACATTCTTCCTATCACATTTCTGTTCATCCTATTTATGCCTAATCCCCTTATCTTCCATCTCACTATCACTACCTTCCACATTATAACTTACCTTAGCTTTCTCTTCCACTATCAACCCTTTACCTGAAGCAGATGCCATTCCTCCGACTGGACCATCACACATGAACGTTTTCAATATTTCCATTACTTGCCCCATCATTGCTTCCATTCGTTCCTCATTCTCTCCCATTCTTATCTGAACACCCTCTTCCTCTCTCTCTACAGTTCCCTTTAGAGCTTTCTGTTCCTTCCGCATCTTCTCATTCTCACAACTTAACCTCTTATTCTCGTGCAACAACTTCTCCTCACGCTCCTTACTCAGCTGAAATTCTTCCCCTAATAATTTGTTCTGCTCTTCCCTTTTTTCAGTCTTAAATCTAATTTCTTATCCTAATTCAGTCCTATGTCCAAGAGTCCAGTTTCCAATCCCACCTCGGTAGTCCCTGTTCGGGCGCCAAAATAATGTGGCGGGATGTCGCAAGAACAACCGCCACACCCTTGAATTGTTCTAATTGACAAATTTCTCCTCAATACAATCTTTCCCCTTACATTATCAGCACCGGGACTCTTGGGCAGCAAGGACATAAAAACAAAACATAACCTTAAAACTATATTTCATAAAACTAAAACATTCACTTTTTACTAAAAAATCACCAATCATATTCCATAACCAAAACAAAATAATCACAGCTTAGTCCTACATTTTTAACCTGCTGTAAATGGAAAACACATTCAAATAACCCCATGAAAAACACAAAACTTAAAACTATAATTCACCTGAACCACAAATATAACCGTAAATATTATATATGTTTCTGAGTGGACACCTTCGTCCACACAAGGGCCAACAGTCTTTTATAGCCCAAAACCACAACTCTGTAGCAACCGTAACACTGACAAATATCAATACACAACTGTATTAATTAATTTAGGTCGTGAGCGTTATCATCATCATCATCATGATCATCATCATCAATAATCCAAACAAATTCCTTCAACTGGGCTGGATCGTTACGGCATTGATATCATCCAGAACTACAGAACAATCCAATCAGGTCCTTAAACACAATCCAAGTCTGTAACAATTTATCAGCATTCAAAACTCTAATTTGATCTCTCCAAAGGAGTAATTACGGCTGTTGAAATAATTAAAAACTTCCACGCTGGTAAAACAATAATAATGATAATTATTCACGCAACTGATTCTTGATGCAGTCAAATAAAAAAAAGCATCCTCCCGAGACATTCACCTCTGTCCTAAGCTAGCTAATAACATGAACAAACAACCTCAGTTATACCAACAGTTTTTCTCACAACAAACAATCTCTCTCTCTCTCTCTCTCTCTCTCTCTCTCTCTCTCTCTCTCTCTCTCTCTCTCTCTCTCTCTCTCTCTCTCTTGATTTGGAAAACAAAAAGATAAATAAAAGTAATACAAAAATTAAGTCTCCACAACACTAAAAGACTAACGTAAAGAGTTTTGTAAAATTAGGAAAGTATCAGAACACTGGAAAAGATATCTTGAAAAGTTACTGAGTGAATAAAAAAAAACACTAAAAGAATACCAAAATATGGTAACCCATAGAAAGGTTAGTAACATATTTGTTCAAGAAAAGTAAAGACAGCACTTAATGATGAAGTGAAAAGGGGTATCAGTAGGTATTGATGGTTTGTCATCCGAAATAATAGCTATACAATTTCTATCGACAGCATACTATACTTCGTATTAAGATCTATAAACATCAAATTTATTCATGTAAAATAAGTAAATTGCTAAAATATTTTGATCGTCTATAGTGCATGTTGGAACTTCCTTTACCATTATTGACGCAAAATGATATTGACATAAAAAGAAAATAAGCATTTTAGTCAACTAGGGGGCGCTTATAATCAAATTTATGTTCAACCGTTAAAAGGTATGGAAACTTGCTTGTGTATATTACGTTATTCATCATGCCATTCAATATACAATACAAGTTGGGCCTTTACTTGAAGCGTGAAAGCTTAATATTTACAAAAGATTGAATTTGTACATATGTTTATCAAATTTAATTATTATATACCATCACTAAGGCATTATTCTTTAAAAATCATCAAAAGAAGATCTCTGTGACTTTACACCTCAGCCAAGGCTCAGTGATCCTCCGCCTAAATGGTTGCTTCCCCCAAATAGTATCCCAAAATCTACCACTTTTATATGTCATAAGATGTACTATTTGTAAAAACGTCCTGAACGAGTTGCATATTTAAAAAAAAAAAAAAAATAACAATATTCATGCGTACAAATTAATAGATAAGAATAAAAGAAAATCTATGAATTCCTACATGTCCATTGACCTATAAGTATGACCCTTGCCTTGATTTCCCTCTGCTCATCAGAATTAATATTAGCCTTATTTTGCATATGGGCATCATCATAGTTATGAATCCCGAATATGAAGTTAGACCTCCTTGAATATGACTGCACATAGCACCATGGTTTCAACGGTGTCGTTTATTTTGCCAAATATCATATCTAAAATAGTTCAAAGATCATAAATGACATTGAGTTCTTGTTTTAACTTTGATATCTACATATGAAGTGATGATCCTTGCCTTGGATTAAATTCAGCACTGTAAAAACATGTCATTGGTTGATTTTGCAGTGAAAAATAGAATCTGTCTTCCATACAGCTCAAAAACTTTAGATATGAATAACTCTTTTTTTTTTTTTTTATTTGACCTCCAAACAGGCCTTGACATTGGGCTGCACCGTAGCGTTAACATCACTTTGTTTCTTTCTATAATCCATGAAGAAATAAGAATACTAATTAATGATAAGTGTCAATATTATATTGTTTATACTTTATTCCTTAAGACAGATTCATTTGCTATCTATGGCCTCAATTTAGGACTTCATGCTTTTACTTTTGCCCTGCGATAATTCTAATATTGGCATAATTAGTGGACTATACCAAATGTTCCTCAAATAAGGGACCTAAACCTTGACATTGACGCTAGTCTCCAGATAAAACTCAATGCCGGAAAAAAAAATATTACCAGATATACAAATGATGTTAAACCTCCTAAAAGGTCAAGTTTTATTCTTATTTCCTGAAACTTTAATAAATTCTTGAATACCTCGTAGCCAATCTCTACTAACTATCTTGAAAAGAATCGCACATAACACTCTATGAAATTGTGTCGACAAACAGATCTACGAACCCGGCCTAAAACATACCCTCATTTTCGGTGATAGGACTTCATCAAATAGCAGGCTCCTCTAATCAATGGCAAATAAAACATGATTTCTAGAATAAGTGACCTCTGCATATAAAATATTCCTGTGACTTCACAAGGTTAGGATTTTTACGAAATATCATGGTGTAACTTACAATTATTATAACCTATCTTGCTGTGTTTGATGAACATTAAACCATACGTAGACTACAAGAATACTCGTTTTACTATTTTGTATTCCAGAATATTGAAATGCTGATTTCATTTGTAAATATCCATCGAACTGGATAGTTGTTCGTGCGATTATGCTCTTGGTTTTGTTCTAATTCGTTTCACAATAATGATAAAGGAGAAAAAGACGTTCATAGAGATAACATATCTATAGAAAAACTAATTTATTTTTCGGACCTCATCGTCCTTTGATGAACAAGAAACCATAAGTTCATTACGAAAAATATTCGTTTCACTATCTTGTATTCCAGAAGATAGAAATGCTGATATCATTTATATATATATATATATATATATATATATATATATATATATAGATATATATGTATATATATATATACATATATATATATATATATATATATATATATATATATATATATATATATATACATACACACATATATATATATATATATATATATATATATATATATATATATATATATATATATATAGATATATATATATATATATATATATATATATATATATATATACTTATATATATTTATATACACATATATATATATATATATATATATATATATATATATAT
>NC_090732.1:51606508-51629008 GCF_036898095.1 Palaemon carinicauda | reverse complement strand
GTAAGGAAAAGGAATATATAAAGTATACGCAGCAGAATTATATAATCAAAGACAATATTCTGTGTGGATCCGTGACAAGGAAAACCCGCAATACACCACATGTGACTAACGACCAGGTAGTGGTACCAATCTCACTTATATCCACTGTCCTGAATTGGTTGCATGCAAATCCATTGCATGGACACCTGGGGTTCTCCATAATGTCACAGAAAGCCAAATCATTGTTTTTTTTTTTGGCATACGATACTTACAGATATAAAAAAAACACATAGCTAATTGTCGCACTAGTCAGGAAAACAAAGGGCACTTGAAAACACCTGTCAGCCTAGGGGCTTATCCCGTGCCCAATCAACCCTTTGAAAGGATACATTTAGATTTATTAACAGGATTTTACGAGTCAGACAGAGGAAATAAGCACCTCTTAGTAATTGTAGATGCTTTGACTTGATATACAGAACTGATAGCGCTTAAAACTAAAACTGCGATTGAATGCGCTAGGAAGTTTTACGAGTGTTACATTTGTAAACATGGAATTCCACACATGATAATCTCAGACTCGGGTGGAGAATTTAATAATATTTCCTTATCTCATTGTGTGAATTCCTTAGCATAAAGAAAATCAATCCCATGATCGATCACCCAGAGTCAAATGGGCTAGTGGAAAGAGCGAATAGGAAGGTTTTAAACATATTAAGATTAACACTAGGGGGATCAGACCCCAACTGGGATATTGCAATACCTGCGGTACTAAGTACTCTGGATCACTCATATCATATATCCATTAAAATGTCGCCGCACGAGGCATTGTATGGTACCCCAGTTAGAACGCCTTTCCATGTATTAACGCCTACAACTAATATATCAAATCCTTTAAAAAAATGTATAAATGCAAGAAAAAGTCGTTTTGATATCCTTCGAAAGAATTTAGAAGAAATACAAATCATAATGAAAAGGAATCATGATAAAATAGCGAAGCCAACTAAAACATATACCGTGGGTGATAATGTATACATACAGGTAAATGTACGTAATGGACTCAATTATAAACTAACACCTAAGTTTGAAGGCCCATTTAACATTTTAGAAACATTAACGGCCAATAGATTTAGAGTTCAAAACGTATCCCAACCCACTGATGAGAGAATGTTACCGTTGGCTCACATAATAAAATAAAATTCGGAAATCAAATCGCCTGAAATTGCATATAAAAATCAGAATATATATCAGTTTAGTGAGTCATCGTATGACAATGAAACAATCTCTAATAGATTTAGTAGATTTGAGAACAAAGCCCTCAGAAGGATATTGAAAGTTAAATGGTAGGACATGATTAGAAATGAAACTATAAGAGAGACTACTCTTGTGCAGTATGTGAATGAGATTATGATGAGGGGTAGATGGAGATGGTTTGGGCATGCTCTTCGTACTCCCAAGAAAAATTACTTCACCAAATGTTCAGAGAAGTGTTGAATTAAAGGTCAAGATAGAGACGACTGACAAAATCTAACCTAGGCCCTTTGCACCAACAGGCGTAGGAAGAGATAATGATGATAATGAATATGCTTTATGTTCAAGTTTAATATATGTCGTTCTGTATTTCTAACCTATAATCTTAATATCACTATATTTTAACCTAGCTATTTTTGTATTGCCAGGTCCTTGTATTTTAGCTAATGGACATCGGGGGGAGGGCGTTTGCTTTCTTCATATTTAGACGGGTTCCTTATAAAGAGAGAGTGCAGTGACTCCACTTTTTCATACCATTCCTTTGGAATAACTAAAGTATTTTCCTATTCATATTTTCCGATAATTATCATCATTATAAATAGTTAACTATCCTAAATCTTATTGTGTTAATTTCTTATGAAATGTATATTGAATCCTAATATTGTTTTTTTTTCTTTTATTTTACTATTGTTCGATACATTTTTTTTTTCAAAGACCATGAAGCTCACTAACACTTTTGGAGGAGGCGAAGGTAAACAAAGAACCCATTTGAAGGTAAGCATCGTGTCTTAGACATATTTCAACACTTCATAAGGTGCTATATTAAAGGAACATAACATTTTGGTAAAATTTCACGTTGTTGGTCCCAATTATAGTATATTAGGCAACAGCACTACTCAAAACTGCGTATGAACATGTTGACTTGAATTGAAGAAGAAATGTCAGTGCATTTCAAAGACCTAGTTCAAGGCTGAGTAATGGACTCTTACCATTGACACTGAAAACATAAGTTTTCTCACCGGAGGTAAAGTAAAAATGTGGCTATTAATGGAATAGAGACTAGAAAAACAGTAAGATCCCTATCACAATGCCAAACATAGAAGATTTTCGGAGGTATTCAGACATCTCTTGTGCATCATTGCATTAAAAATCTATTGCTGAGAGGAAATACTGGATAATCTATATGCACAAAACTATAGAGATTATACCGACTTGTGGATTATATGGACATGTAGTTGGCACAACAGGACGAGGGGAGGAGGCAATTCTTTTGGAGTCTCCAAGAGAGGTAGAAAGTACAGTTAACATTCTACTTGGCGTCATTTTAGGGCTACTAAATTCATATTGTGACTGGGAGTGAACCAGATTTGGCGGAAAAACAGAGACATTAAGCCCATACCAATGGTGTTGGAAGGTGTCCTCGAATGCTGATTCGGAGTTTGACAATGGTGGACGGCATACTGTAAGCTACATATTTAAATATGGATCTAACAGGTCAATGGTCACACAATTCCACAAAACTAGGATCCTGTTTGTTATCAAAGGATTTAAACAAAATTCCGACCCAAACTTGTTCAAGGCCAAGAGGAATGTGGATAGTCTCTTACCTCTAGAAAACTACTCTACAAGAAAGAGCCGACTGAAGAAGCCTGGGGAACCATTGCTGACTTCTTGGAGAGCGCCCTTCTCCAGCAGGGTCTGTTCTTCTGCCTGAAGGGCTAAGCCTTTCACCAGACGCTAGAGATAGGATGATATGGTCATTGGTGGTCGCATCAGAGGACAAGGAGAGTTGATGAACAGGATGTGATACCCGGACAGACGAACGTCCACAGTCTATTGTTCCACCACTTGATACCACCATCTAGTCCATTGGGGTTGCAGGTATTATCCCACAAGCAGCATTATAGGATGACTACCACCTCCAGGCAAATCTTTGGCTTCAATTTCCTCTTATCCTTCAATTGCGCCCTTGATTATGTCTTCTTTGAAAGGGCTGTTGTTGGTCAGTTTCACGCCTGGAAGGGGTGTGACGACGGTCATTCCTAGGGGTAGGCTTGTGTGCCTGCCTAGCTGGAGATGATCTCGAGTGGCTGGCTGAGGAGGTGGAATGAGGCCAACAGAAGACATCACTCAGTGCAAAAGTGAGTCCTGACTCCCTTTCTTCCACCTCACAGCTGTCGCCTCTCCCTTATCGGTTGTGAAGAGAGAACGGTCCTTCAGTAACTCATTGCAAAAATTCATCATGTGTTACTATCAGATCAGCTTGGGAAATTTGAAGGTCACGGCATCATGACTCTAAAACCCACTTCGTCCACTGGTTAGCAGACTAGTTGGTAGAAATCCAATCACTCTACCCCCTATCAAGACAACATTCCTAAATGCGTTATGCCAGTCAAGGTCCATGAAGTCTCCATTATTAGCCAAAAAGCTCACCGTACCAGACCAGTGGTTAATCCTGGATGACGTCTGAAAAGTGGCTTTCACTATGGCCACCATGTTAATGGCCTCTTTTGCTCTAAAAGTGGCATGCTGTGCTGTCAGATAGTCACCAGTGATAACTGACTCTAAAGAGGATACCATAAGGTTGAGAGGTGAGGGTGAGGGGGAAACCTCCTGGATGAAGTAACAATTTCTCTGGCATGAATAACCTACAGGAACCTACCAAGAGGATCCCCTTGCACTTAGAGAATCCTTCATGGCAGAGACCTATTATTCAAACTTATGTAGGACTTCCATTCCCAGAATTGACCCTGGAAGTTCTAGACGAGGTCTGGTGCCCCAAAGTGCACGGCACAACCTGCCAATTTCTGCTTTCTACCTATAAGATGATAGCAGTGAGCCTCCCTTAGACTATCATGTCTACGCATACAAGCCAAAGCCTGAGGAAACATGGATTCTGACTTATCATCCTCGGTATCAGGAGACTCAAGTCCAGCAGGCAGAGGAAGGGTACTGTCAAAAGGGTCCGAGTCATTTCGGAGACAAAGTCTTTCCTCTCTGCCAATGTACCTGCACATATAGGGAGTGGTCGAGAGACAAATATGTCTCACACTCCTCTCTCTCTGGAGAAGATTGAGAATGAGAGAGGCTGTTCCGATTACCCATGCTAAAATCAATTCTGGATCCAGACGCTTGAGAATCCAATTTTGGTATGTTAAAAGATCTGTTCTTCAGTACTAACCGACGATCTGTACTTTCTCTTTGACATAAGAATTCAGAGAAACCTTTCTTCCTAGTGGGTCAGGGTGTTCCGAAGGAGACTGAAGACGTTCCTCACCGAGATTCTTCAAGTCTATAGATAAATATAGCGTGAAGTCGACACAAATTTGATTGGGGGCAATCAATAATTGTCGATGAAAGAAAATACTCTGGTAGATTTCAAAATGTGATGTGTTCGATTATGAAGGTTACTTAGAGGAGTAATTGGAGGCTGGCACCAAGCATCCTTTAGTCAGGTAAGTTTATTGAATAGACCTGTAGATAATGATTATCAATGTGAGCCAGAGAGCATGGGTTTACGGGCACTTGCGCTCTTTCTCTTGAAGGCTACAACTCTCATTAAAGTTGGTTCAGAGTAGCACTCCATCTTGGACGCTCGCCTGTTGGGTTGTGTTGGCTCCTGTGAAGCAAATGACTCTCTATCAGTATAAGAGCTCTAAGGGAAGGGATGTCTAGGTGACGTGCGGTGGGGCAGGAAGCATCTGGGTGATGTATGATGTGGCCTGTCTTAGAAAGGCAGAGCATGGTGAGGCAGGTGATGAGCCCTGGGTATAACTCACCTGCCCCAATCCCTTAATAGGCAGAGCACAGTGAGGTGAGGTGTACAGGGGTAGGGTAGTGCCAGCTGGTGCCATGTGCACTACCAAAAGCTCATGAGAGGTGGGGTTGCGTTGTGGAGACACATGAGTCATAAGATGTGCATGTCCAAGAGCACTAGCTCATTTACGTATATGTGCTTGGTTATTCTGGTGTGCATGTTGAAAGACTTGCTGCTTGACAACACAGGGATCCAAATGAGAACTGATCTTCTCAAATATGGGCAGCACATGTGGGATGCATGGTAATACTAAGCATTTCTCCTATACTGGTCTCATGAGAAGACATATGCACTGGTATGACAGCAGTTGTCTTTTAGGAGCAAGGTGCAAGAAGGAAAGGCTCTCTCATATGCTGTTGAAGGAAACGAGCCAAGGTTGTCCAGCGTCATAGCAGAAACACTCTCCTGTGCTCCGTTTGAAGCATTAATTGTCAACAACAACACACTTGAAATCAAAATGAGGTCCAAATTGCTTTCAGGTCATTGTCACTATTAAGACAAGATGAAGACTCCACCAGGAATAGAGACCCATCTGTTTTTCTAGGGCCAACGGGAAGGTCTTCTCTCCTCATGACTTGTCCCAAAGTCAAAGGGCCCTCACTCTTCTCCTTACAGCTTCCATAAGAAACTAATAGGAGAGAGCCAGAGGGAAGTGTACCAGGAGTCAGAGGAAGATGTTGGAATTTCTTCAACTTCAAAATGACCAAGACGGTAAAGTATTTCCATTGGATCTCTACTTTCTCCTCCTACCATGAGCAAGACTCTGCGAGGGTAACTAATCCTGACACTGATCAAACAGCAATTTCTGACCGCAGGAGTGTTCTCTCCAGGTTGGGCACAAAAGGCAGGGTTATTCTCCTTTGCACTCAGGAAGGATCCTCAACATTGTTTTGACACCCCTTGGTAAGTCTGCACACCCCTATTAATAAAAATAAAAAGCAATTAATTCAAGATTCCTTGATATCTGTCCTACCTAAAGTACGAAGGTTTGTGAAAATGTAGGAACACACACACACACGCACACACATATAGCCTATATATATATATATATATATATATATATATATATATATATATATATATATATATATATATATATATATATATATATATATATAGATAGATAGATAGATAGATATATATGTATGTATATATAAATGTGTGTATATATATATATATATATATATATATATATATATATATATATGTATATATATATATATATATATATATATATATATATGTATATATTCATATTTATATATGAATATATATATATATATATATATATATATATATATACACACACATTTATATATATATATATATATATATATATATATATATATATATATATGTATATATATATATATAAACAAATAAATAAACAAATAAATAAATATATATATATATATATATATATATATATATATATTTATATATATATATTTTTTTTAATATGTATATATATATATATATAAATATATATATATACATATATATATATATATATATATATATATATATATATATATATATATATATATATATATATATATATATATATATATATACCATCATCATCCGTTACTAGCTAATTCCACGTGCGTTTTTTTATGGTCATTGTATGCCAATCCACACCCGCAACCTTTCTTAACTTATAAATCTATCGTGTTCTCTTAATTCCCCTGTTTCTTTTACAATATCCAGGGACTCATTCTGTTTTTATTGATATCTATATATTATCTGATATTCTCATTATATGCCCTGCCTATTTCCATTTGCATTCGTTTCTTTTTCCTTACACGTTGTTACAATATCCACGACTTTAGTTTGATCTTGTATCCATGTTGCTCTTTTTTTCTGAATTTAGGTAGTAGGTTGGCCAGGGAACCAGCCACCCGTTGAGATGCTACCGCTATAGTGTTAGGGGTCCTTTGACTGGCCGGACAGGACTACATTGAATCCTTCTCTCTTGTTATGGTTAATTTTCCCTTTGGCTACACACACACACACACACACACACACACACACACAATGAATAGTCTGGCCTATTCATTACAGATTCTACTTTGTCCTCATACACCTCACAAAACTGAAATTACCAAACAATTCTTCTTCACCCAAGGGGTTACTGCGCTGTAATTGTTCAGTGGCCACTTTCTTCTCGGTAAGGGTAGAAGAGACTCTAGCTATGGTAAGGAGCTCACCGAGGAGGACACTCCCAAAGTCGAACCATTGTTCTCTTGTCTTGGTTAGTGCCATAGGCTCTGTACCATGGTCTTCCACTGTCTTGTGTTAGAAGTCTCTTTCTTTGGGGTACACTCTCGCACACTATTCTATCTTACTTCTCTTCCTCTTGTTTTTGTTAAAGTTTTTATAGTTTATATAGGAGATATTCATTTTAATGTTACTCTTAAGATATTCCCTTTTTCCCTTTTCCTTTCATAACTTGGCTATTTCCCTGTTGGAGCCCCTGGGCTTATTGTATTCTGCTTCTCCAACTAAGGTTTTAGCTTAGCAATCTATAATAATGATAATGATAATAATAATAATAATAATAATAATAATAATAATAATAATAATCTCAATATTCTTTCCATAGCTCTTTGAGTTGTTAACAGCTTTTCTTCTAAGGCTTTATTAAGGCTCAAAGTTTTTGATGCATAAGTTAAAACTTGTAGGACCATCTCATTATATATATATATTTTTTAGATAAAGTTGCATTTTAACTTTTCATAATCGTATTTTGCTTGGCGAAATGTTCTCTATCCTACGCTTATTCCTCTTTTAATTTAAGTCTTGTGTCCTAGGGAAACAATTAGTTTGTGTTGTAAGTACGTATATTTATTAAAAATCTTTAATTGTTCATCCATAACTTCTATCTGTTGTTTTTCTGTATTTTCAATGTACATTATCTTAGTTTTATTCATATTCATTTTCAGTGTGGCATATCTGCTTTCTCTAATCAAATCTTTTTGTTTTATATCTTTTGCAGTAATTCCCATGATTCATTAAACACAACTATGTTATCTGCAAATCTCAAGTTCTTAAGGTACTCTCTGCTAATATTAATTCATACATGTTCCCAATATATATTCTTTAAAAAGCTCATCTAGGCTTGCTGTGAATAATTTAGGAGAGATGGGGTCTCCTTGTCTGACTCTTTTCTCAACTGGAATTTTCCCACTATCTTGTTGTAAATTTAGGATTGCTGTACTTCCTGTATAGATATCTTGAAGCGTTCTAAATTAAGAATTGTCCTTTCCTAATCTTCGAGGGGCTTTCATTACTGCTGAAATTTTGAGGGAATCAAACGCTATCTCACAGTCTAATACTGACATAAATATTGGTTTATCATATTCAGCTGATCTCTCATTAACTGGTTATTCAAATGCATATGGCTAGTTGTTGAATACCCACTTCTAAAGCACGGCACGGCACGGCTCTCCTTGTTGATTGATTAAAATCTAGCACTTTTTCTATTTTGCATCATATGATCTTTGTAAATATTTTATAATCATACTACGGAGAGTAAACTTATTGGGATGTAATTTTCCATATCTTGTGTTGTGGAGGATTAATTTTTGTTTTATTTCTATTTATTTTTTGTTTGCCAAATCCAGAGAGAGAGAGAGAGAGAGAGAGAGAGAGAGAGAGAGAGAGATTGTGTCAGCGAGCGAAAGGTAGTTAGTTAATCGATTGTTTGTTGTGAGAAAGACTATTGGTGTAAACGAGGTTGTTTGTTTACATTTAGCTAGGTTATGACAGTAGAAAATGTTTCGGAGCGAATGTTTTTTTTGATTGACTGCGACTTAAGGCAGTTGTGTGATTTGAGTGCTGGATTTACTATTATTTTTCTTTACCAGCGTGGAAGTGATTATTTATTTTTTTGAGTAAGTACAGTTTTGTTTACATTTGCTTGTCATGATTTTGAATGACAGGAACAGTTTATTATTTATCTCTGATTATAGTGTGATACTTTAGTTAGCTAGGAGTGTTCCTAAGCGTTTTTCTTTTTTATTTTTGCAGAGCCCTGATTCCTCCTTATAGTACTTATTTCTTTGGAAAGAATTTATATCTTGAATATTGATTGTTGATAACCTAGCTTGTGATAACGGACTTGGAACTGACTGCTCTTTTAAATTTGGATATAATCGGTAACGACTTTGGCCGTAAGAAGAAATTTTCGATTGATGATGATGATGATGATCGATGATATGACGATGATAACTACGACCCCAATCAGGGAGGCAGCTGTGGCCAATTGCCACACAGTGTAGTGTTACCCACAGAGCTGTGGTAGTTTTCCGTTAAAGACGGGTGGCAGTGTGTGGACGACTGTATTGGTGTCCATTATATATATATATATATATATATATATATATATATATATATATATATATATATATATATATATATATATATATATATATATATATATATATATAAACATATTTGGTTGTGGTACATCTTAGTTTTAAGTTTTGATATTTTTTCTCCGGGTTTATGTGAATGTGGTATTTTTATTTATTTTGTAGGTTAAGTTTTTTTTTGTGTTGTCTGTATGATATCTTCAGTTTTGAGTATAGTAATAATTTTGGTTGTGTTCAGTTTTAAGAATATAGTGTTAAGGTTAAGGATTTTTTATTTCCCTTCTGTCTAAGAGTCCAGTTTATGATAACGTAAGGGGAAAGTTTGTGTTGAGGAAGCAATTGACTGTTAGAGTGATCAAGGGTGTGTGGGTTGCTTTTGTGTGCATCCCGCCACATTATTTTGGCGCTCGAACCGGGACTGCCGAGGTGGGATTGAAAGCTGGACTCTTAGACGAATGACTGATAGGATTAGGAACTAGATTTAGGGCTGAAGAACAATTTGATGACAATGGAAGGGAAATTAAAGGCTTTGGAGGAGGTATTGTGGCATTAGAAAAAATGGGAGCAGAAGTTGATAGTTGAGAAAGAAAGGTTGCTAGTAGAGAATGAGAGGTTGAACTGTGAGAATCAAGAGATGCAAAGGAAACTGAGGGAAATTCAGGGAACTGTAGAGAGAGTGGAAGAGGGTGTTGAGATAAGGATGCGAGAGAATGAAGAACGAATATAGAAATGAATGGAAGCTATGATGGGGCAAGTAATTGGAATGATGAAAACTTTCATGGGTGAAGGCGGAGTCGGAGGAGTGGCCTCTACTACGGGTAAAGGGTTGCTGGTGGAAGAAAAGGTTAAGGTAAGTGATAATGGGGAAGGTAGTGATAGTGATATTGAAGATAAAGGAATTAAGCATAGTAAGAATGAACAGAAATGTGAGAGGAAGGATGAAAGGAAAGGTATAAGTGATGTGAAGAAAGAGAAGAAAAAGTGTCAGGATGAGAGTAAGGATGATCGTGAATGGGTAAAAGTGGTAAGTAAGAAAAGGGCTAGGGAGAGTATAATCAAGGATAGGAGTATGAGTGTGGATTTAAATTCTTTATATTCTAGCGAGGAAGTAGGAAACAAGAGGGAAGGTAGCAGTGATGATAGCAGTGAGAATGAACGTGATGTGTGTAAGAGAGAGGTACCTCGGTGTGAAAGGTGCAATGAGCATAGTAGTAGGGATGTATACGAGTTTTTCTAGGAGTATGAGAGTTATTGTCAGGATAAGTATAGTGATTGTTAGAGAGTTTGGGCTTGGGAGTTACGAGAATATTTGACTGGGTATTTGTTGACGATGTATGGTGTGATAATGAGTGTAGGGGATGTTGATTATGAAAGTGTGAAAAAGAGAATAATTGAGCAGGTAAAACGTATGAAAGTGAGTGTTAGGTATAAGCGTAAGAATGATTTTGATGAAGCACGGATAAATGTAGGAGAAACAATATCAATGTATGTTTGTAGGTTGGAAACTTTAGCTAGGAAGAAGTATGGGGATGAAAGTATAAATGAGAATAAGGAGTTAATGATGAAGTTTTTGGCTAGTGTACCTGAGAATGTTGCTGAGTTTACTAATTTAAAACGGAAGGAGAAAATGAAGTGAACGAAAGAAAGATTGACATGGGATGATATACTAGAGATAATTGAGGATTACGAGTTGGATAGGTGTATGAAAGAAAGAAAATCTGTGAGTGTAAGAACTGGAATGGAGGAAAGTGTGCCAGAATTTGTTAGTTTTAGAGATGCTGTTATGAGAGGACCGATGAGAGTAGCTGATAATGTAGTAGACAGAAGTGTTAGGGCGAGTAACGTGGGAATACCTGTAAGGACAAATGAAGGGTTCAGACAAGGGAATCAGGTTTGGAGAGATAGGATTGCTAGTGTGTAGCGAGGTAGGTCAGGTAGTTGTGTCCGTGAAGAGAACTGTTATAGGTGTGGGAAAGTAGGGCATAAAAAGAATGAATGCAGATGGGCTCTGGGTGCTTGTTTTGGATGTGGTGAGGTAGGACATCGTATTAGTGAGTGTAAGAGAGAGAAAGTGGTTAAGAGTTATCAGTGTGGTATGACTGGGCATATAGCGAGTGGATGTAGGAGTAATCGTATGAATGTGATTTGTGGTAATTGTGGTAAAGATGGACCTTATGCTAGAATGTGCAAGGAGCCGCACGGTAAGTGTACTGAATGTGGTGTAAAGAGGCATGTAGCTAAAGTATGAAGGAAGAAGGGAACAAGTCAGCCAGGATGTTCGGGAAACTAGTTAGTAAGAGGGTTCAGCTGGGTGAATTCTCTTGTGTGTACGGTGGGAATAGGATCAATGTTTGTGAGAATGGGATGAGTAAATGGTTGAAAAGGAACAAATGTAAACCTAGAATCTATGAGGAATTAGGTCTAGAAGGTAAACAGTTGGCGTTAGTAGAATATATGAAAAGGAAAAATATGAGAGCTTTAAGTAAGGATGAAAGAAGGGAAAATTTTATAAGTAAAAGTGAGAATAGAAATAAGTATGACAAGGGTGTAAATGTACAAATGTGTATGGAAGATAAATTTGTTAATAGAGATGAATCATGGCTGAGTCCATTGGAGTGACTGAGGAAGCACTGGAATTATTGCGAAGCTTCTTAACGAACAGGAAGACTATTATAGAAGTTTCTGGCAACTGATCCAGTGAGAGAATTCTTATAAAATGTGTACCACAGGGTAGTGTTCTGAGCACTATCATGTTCAACATATATACTATCGAGCTATCAAACATCTTAAAAAAAAAAAAGTGGGCATTAAACTATATGCAGATGATACCCAGTTCTACCTTTCAATTTCAACAATACAAGATACAAAAAAGAAAATTGATGAGATAATGACTGAAATAAAAACATGGATGCAGAGGGAAAAGCTTAAATTAAATTATGATAAAACAGAATGTATGTTTATTGGCACAAAGGTGGCTTTGAAGAATTACCAGCTATTTCAAAGTATAAAAATTGATGACGCTGATGTTAGGATTGTGCCTGTTGTGAAAAATTTGGGTGTATTGATAGATTGTAATTTGTCAATGAGGGATCAAATAGTGAACACAGTGAAAGTGTGTAACTATCACGTGAGAAACATAGCATTTATTAGAAAATATTTAACAGAGGCCAGTCCAAAAATTTTAGTGATGAGTCATGTAATATCAAGGCTTGATTATTTCAATTCTCTGTACTATAAATGCCAATGCATTATTAAGAAAGCTTCAAAATGTGCAAAACCGGGCGGCTAGACTGATAAAAGGCATTAAACCTCGGGAGAGAATAACTCCTGCACTGATCGATCTACATTGGTTACCTGTTAAGGCTAAAATTGAATTTAAAATTTGTTTGTTGACTCACAAAGCACTTACAAGTGATAAGCCTAAATATCTTTGTGATTGCTTGGTCCCCTACCCTCAAGCTACTAGCGCTGCTGTAAGAGTTAGACATGCTGATGACCCATATAGACTATTCAAAATTAGTGTGAATCATGCAATGGGAGGAAGAACGTTTTGTTATGCTGCACCGAGACTCTTCAACGACCTTCCACTTGATATCAAGAATAGCAAAAATGTGGCAGCTTTCAAGAAAAAAACTGAAGTCTTATCTCTTTGGGAAATGTTATAATAGTGATCTGAAAACCATTAAGCCTGAATAAAAATGCTAGTGAATAACTGAAAAGATACATATTAAAATATTAACTGGAAAAAAATTATTTTCACACACCAAAGCTTGCCTGAACAGACTCTTAGTGTCTGATGGAGGGCGAGAAATAAACTGCCCCTAAAAGAGTATGAATGATACCTATAGTGTGTGTGTGGCTTTTCCTTAGATGATGTAAAAGAAAGGATGACGAATGTGAGAATGAGAGATAGGAGAATGATAAGTAGCATGAATGAGTCTTTTGCTAAAGTTAAGAATGTTTTTGATGAAATGGATGAACTGTTTACAGAAATGAATGTAATTTTAGGGCCAGATGAGAACGAGGTAGATAGGATTGTACATGATATATTAGATGATAGGGATTTAGATAGGAATAGTGTTAATGTAACGAATGATTATGATAAGGAAGAAGTGAATGAGAGAGTCTATGAAGGCCCAGTTGCTTGGAGTAGAGGTCCCGTTCCCGACTGCGACTGGGTAATGAGAAAAATAATTCAAGTGGTTGTGTGAAAATGTAGAAGGATTTGGCAAAGTAAAGGGGGAGGAATGTGAAGGATTAATTTTTGTTTTATTTTTATTTATTTTTCGTTTGCCAAGTCCAGAGAGAGAGAGAGAGAGAGAGAGAGAGAGAGAGAGATTGTGTCAGCGAGCGAAAGGTAGTTAGTGTATCGATTGTTTGTTGTGAGAAAGACTGTTATAAATGAGGTTGTTTGTTTACCTTTAGCTAGGTTAGGACAGTGGAAAATGTTTCAGAGCGAATGTTTTTTTTGATTGACCGTGACTTAAGGCAGTTGTGTGATTTGAGTAGTGGATTTACTATTATTTTTCTTTACCAGCGTGGAAGTGATTAATTATTTTTTTGAATAAGTACCGTTTTGTTTATATTTGCTTGTCATGATTGTGAATGATAGGAACAGTTTATTATTTATCTTGGATTATAGTGCGATAGTTTAGTTAGGTAGGAGAGGAAAGCGTTTTCTTTTTTATTTTTTGCAGGCCGTGATTCCTCGTTATAGTACTTATTCCTTTGGAGAGAGCTTATATTTTGAATATTGATTGTTGATGACCTAGCTTGTGATAAGGGACTCGGAGCTGAGTGCTCTTTTAAATTTGGATATAATCGGTAACGACTGGCTGTAAGAAGGAATTTTCGATTGATGATGATGATGATGATCGATGATATGACGATGATTACCACTTACTTTTACTTTTACTTTTAGGGGTTTATTTCTCGCCCTCCATCAGACACTAAGAGTCTGTTCAGGTGGGCCTTGATGTGTGAAAATAATTTCTTTCCAGTTTATATTTTGCTCTGTATCTTTTCAGTTATTCGCTAGCATTTGTATTTAAGCTTAATAGTTTTCAGATCACTATTATAACACTTTCCAAAGAGATAAGTCTTCAGGTTTTTCTTGAAAGCTGCCGCATTTTTGCTATTCTTGACATCAAGTGGAAGGTCGTTGAAGAGTCTCAGTGCAGCATAACAAAAAGTTCTTCTTTCTATTGTATGATTCACACTAATTTCGAATAGTCTATATGGGTCATCAGCATGTCTAACTCTTACAGCAGCGCTAGTAGTTTGAGGGTAGGGGACCAAGCAATCACAAAGATATTTAGGCTTATCACTTGTAAGTGCTTTTTGAGTCAACAAACAAATCTTAAATTAGATTCTAGCCTTAATAGGTAACCAATGTAGATCGATCAGTGCAGGAGTTATTCTCTCCCGAAATTTAATGCCTTTTATCAGTCTAGCCGCCCGGTTTTGAACATTTTGAAGCTTTCTTAGTGGTGTATTAGGCAATTTATAGTACAGAGAATTGCAATAATCAAGCCTTGATATTACGTGACTCGTCACTAAAATTTTTGTACTGCCCTCTGTTAAATATTTTCTAATAAATGCTATGTTTCTCAGGTCATAGTTACACACTTTCACTGTGTTTACTATTTGATCCCTCATTGACTAATTACAAGTTAGTAGTACACCCACATTTTTCACAACAGGCACAATCCTAACATCAGCGTCACCAATTTTTATACTTTGAAATAACTGGTAACTCTTCAGAGCCACCTTTGTGCCAAAAAACATACATTCTGTTTTATCATCATTCAAGTTAAGCTTTTTCCTCTGCATCCATGTTTTTATTTGTCATTATCTCATCAATTTTCCTCTTTGTATCTTGTGTTGTTTAAATTGAAAGGTAGAACAGAGTATCATCTGCATACAGTTTAAAGCCCACTTTTTGTTTTTTCAAGATATGTGATAGCTCGATAGTATATATGCGACCCCAATCAGGGAGCCAGTTGTGGGCAATTGCCACACAGTGTAGTGTTACCCACAGAACTGTGGTAGTTTGCCGTTAAAGACAGGTGGCTGTGTGTGGACCACTGTATTGGTGTCCATGATATATATATATATATATATATATATATATATATATATATATATATATATATATATATATATATATATATATATATGTATGTATGTATGTATATATATATATATATATATATATATATATATATATATATATATATATATATATATATATATATATTTATATATATATATATATATATATATATATATATATATATATATATATATATGTATATGTATATATATATATATATATATATATATATATATATATATATATATATATATATATATATATATATATATATATATATATATATATTTCGTTGTGGTACATCTTAGTTTTAAGTTTTGATATTTCTACTCCGGGTTTATGTGAATGTGGTATTTTTATTTATTTTGTGTGTTAAGTTTTTTCTTGTGTTGTCTGTATGATATCTTTAGTTTTAAGTATAGTAATAATGGTTTTAAGAATATTGTGTTAAGATTATGTTTTTTTTTTATCTCCCTTCTGTCTAAGAGTCCAGTTTATGATAACGTAAGGGGAAACTTTGTGTTGAGGAGGAAATTGTCTCTTAGAGTGATCAAGGGTGTGGGGGTTGCTTTTGTGTGCATCCCGCCACAGTGTGTCTCATTTCATTTTTTTTTTTTTTTTTTTTTTTTTTTTTTTTTGAATTCGTATAATAGTGATTTTTTTCAAAGCTATAGGCATGAAGCATTTTTGTCGAAGTTTTGAGTAAAGTTCATCAGTTTTGGTACTAGGAAATCTCATCCATCTATTAATAATGGAATGTTTACGCCATCTTCCCCTTCTGTTTTGCCTCTTTTAATGCTTTTTCACGACCTCTTTACTTCTCTTACTGTTATGTTTGTTATCACCTGAGGTGTTTCATCATTTCTAATGTCAAAGTTATTTGTTATATAACTATTTCAGGTAGTAGACCAGGCCAAGGGTACTAGCCACCCGTTGTGATACTACCTTTAGAGAGTTATGGATCCTTTGACTGGCCAGACAGTTACGGATAACTTTTCTTTCGTCTACACATACACCGATTAACCTGGCCTATTCTTTATATATTATCCTCTGTCCTCATATACCTAACAAGACTGATATTACCAAACAATTCTTCTCCAATATTGGGGTTAATTACTGCAATGTAATTATTTAGTGGCTAATTTTCTCTTGGTAAGGGTAGAAGAGACTCTTTAGCTATGGTATGCAACTCTTCTAGCAGAAGGACACTCGAAAAACAAACCAAAGTTTTCTAGTCCTGGGGAGGGTTATAACCTCTGTACCATGGTCTTTCAATCTTGGGGTAGAGTTTTCTTGCTTAAGGGTACACTTGGGCACATTATTCTATCTTATTTCTCATCCTCTTGTTTTTTTTATTTTTATAAGTTTCAAAATTTATTTCATTGTTGTTAATGTTCTTGATATATATCATTTTACTGATTAATTAATTCGCTTGTAATAATAATAATAATAATAATAATAATAATAATAATAATAATAACAATAATAATAATAATAATAATAATAATAAGAGACTTTAGACTTTAGACTTTATTTATTCTTACATATAAACTACATATAAGAAGCCAATAAAGGAACTAAGTCCTGCTATGGCAAACATATTGGACAGAGCAAATACTTTAAAATACAATAAATAACATATTAACAATAAAATTATTTCAAAATTCAATAAATAATATATTATGTACAATAAGCCAGTAAACTCTGTTTAAAGTAAATTAAAAATAAACCTTACTTCAATGATAGTTTTTCAATAAAAGAAAAGGTTTACTTAAAGAAATAAAGAATCTGAAATATAAAACTTAAAGTAATAAAGAATCTGGAATATAAAACATCACTATCGTAAGTACAATCACCTAGTTAAAGTTTTTATACATAGCGATTATTGCAAACTCATTTACTAAAAATATAAGAAAATAGTATATAAAAATTATATCAAAGGAGACCTAATACTGAGAAACTACCATATGTTTATATTTCCTCTTCAAAGTTACAACAGCCTGAGGCTTTACAAGATCATGAGGTAGTTCGTTTAACAGCCTGCACGTCTGAAACAAAGCAGACTGCTTCTCCACCTCCACCCTAACTGCCGGGAGATTGATCCTCACTCCCCGAATACCGTACGAGTGTGAAGGCAACAGTGGGGCATAATACTCGCTGAAAATGTCGGACTTTCTATAAAAAAAACATCGTGAATAAACTTCAAAAGGAAATATTTGTATACATCATCAAATTTCATTAAATTTAGCCTCTTATACATGTCACTAGTTCTCATCAAAGGTACATTATTCTCGTCGTGCTTAACCTTTAGAATGTTCCTTAGTATTTTATTGAGAGAGGTTTTAATGTAATGGAGGTTTATCTCAGGAACACCACCCCAAATGATAACATTCTGTATTATTATAGGGTACACCAAGGAGTAATACATGGTCATAAGAGCCGACTGAGGCTCAAGTGAGGAAATTGGATAAAAAACACCTTGAATTTTACTTAATTTCCTAAAAACTTCAGCTGATTGCAGAGTAAAACTTAACTTATTATCAATAACGATGCCCAAGTACCTGACACTGGAGACCCACTCAAGCTTAGTTCCGTTAAAATACATGTCTGGCAAGCTTTCAACATGCCTTGGTGTGAACAACATTAATTTAGTTTTTTCTACGTTAGGAATTAGTCTATTATTCTGGAGCCAATTTGTTAGTTCAGCAATCAATATATTTAATTTGCTAATGCACAATTCAAGTGATTTTTCTCTGATATAAAAAAACTGCATCATCTGCAAATAAAACCTTCTTTGCAATCCTTATATCTATTATGTCGTTAATAAAAACATTGAATAGAAGGGGTCCTAAAACCGAACCCTGTGGTACCCCAATATTTATAGGTCCAGTATCAGACACATGGCCATCAATACAAACATACTGCCTTCGGTTACTCAAGTATGACAAGAGGAAGGAGTTGACAATACCTCTAAATCCTCTTATTGATAACTTATGGAGAAGGATATTCCTATCCACAGTATCGAAAGCCTTCTTTAGATCCAAAAAAAGTGCTACTGTATACGACTTCTGGTTAAACGAGGGTAAAATATCACTTACAACCTTAAAAATGGCAGTAGTAGTGCAACATGCTTTTCTAAAACCGAACTGAAGGTTCGAAAGTACATTAAAACGATCAATAATAATAATAATAATAATAATAATAATAATAATAATAATAATAATAATATTGTAAAGCCATGTATAGAAATCCTCTGCAATTTTCATTACTTCATCTTAACCTACTATTAATAAATTTTCCATTTTCATCATTCAAAGCAAACATTTGCTGGTGTCCTGTTCCAAGTCTTCTTTTCATTAAATTGATATTTCTTCCTTTCTTTGGTGTTTCCTAAAATTTGGTCTGCATGTGTTTACAAATGTCATGTTTTTTTTTTTCTTCTTTTTTATTGTTTTGAAAAGTTTTCCTCGATTCTATTTCTTCTCTCCTGGATTTTACCCTCATCCCCAATCTTTTCTTTAATATATTTTTTTTCTGATAGTTTTTTTGATATTGTTTATGTACTTTTTTCCTATATTTTGTGTTGATTTTAATACATTTTTATTTTTAAATTACAGTACATTTTTTCTTTACTTGCATCCATTTCATTGTGTACCTTGGAGTATCTATTTTGCATTGGTAAACAGAATTCATCATAATTTTCTCTTATTAGGGGAATATTTATATACGGTCTAAAAAATTGTTTTTCTCAATGTTTCCTTAGATCTGATAAATAAAAAAAAATTCTCGCCATTCTATGATTGCTTGACTTTAACATGTTGAATACTGTTACATCTTTATCTGAATTAACTTTTATTTTCACTGAAAATAAAATCTATATGGTTTTTTGTTTCTTTAAATCAAAGATAAAAATGTGCTCATGATTTTAAGATCTCTACTTGCATCAAATTTGACAAGCATGTCTCCTCTATGATCTCAGTAAATTCACATACTACTTATTATCGTTTTTCTCATGATCTACTTTAGCATTGAAGTCACCCAAAATAAATGTAAATCGAGCCATATATATTTTTTTAAACATATATCTAGATCTTCATAAAATGTTTGAATTTTTTCCTCTGTTTAGGATTTTATTGGTGTGTATATTTGAATGATCTTCAGTTTATACTTCTTATTTATTTTGATAATTAATCCCACTATTCTAGCACTAGCACTACAAAATTCTTCTAATTTACATACAAGATTTTTTTTCTTAAAGGAAACCCACTTAATTTTCTTTGTTCCTTTCGTGTGCTCTGAGGCAAAATGTATGGCCCTCCTTTAGCTCTATATAAGATTCCCAACTTTCTCTAATTTCATTGAATCCTATTATATATGTTTTGTTTTCAACATTTCTAGTAACACGGAAAGATCCTCTTCCCTAAAATAGTCCTAACGTTGTATGTTATAAGGTTCAGTGACCGAGGTTTATTTGTTCTAGTCTTAAGATTTTTATCACCTTGCAGTAGGATGTAACTGCTTGTCTCCTAAGGAGTTGTTCCAATGCCACTGGTGACTGGGGGACGAGACAGGGTTGCGTTATTTATCACTGGATTTGACAAGTTCTCATCACTTCGTTGGCTACTGCAGATCAGTGATATTAGGAGATTTTTGTCTGATCACTCACAGGAAACAAACTTAGATTTAGTGGCCCTGACTAGCAGAGCTCTGCTGATCATGGCAATGCGCAAACCCTTTCACCTGATTAAGTTATGCCACTATGAAGATATATATATATATATATATATATATATATATATATATATATATATATATATATATATATATATATATATACTGTATATATACTCGTATATATATATATATATATATATATATATATATACTTGTATATATATATATATATATATATATATATATATATATATATATACATACATATATTTATATATATATATATATATATATATATATATATATATATATATATATATATATATACACATACATATATTTATATATATATATATATATATATATATATATATATACACATATATTTATATATATATATATATATATATATATATATATATATATATATATATACATATACATATACATATACATATATACATATACGTATATATATATATATATATATATATATATATATATATATACATATACGTATACATATACATATATATATATATATATATATATATATATATATATATATATATATATATATATATATATATATATATATACATATACATATATACATATACGTATATATATATATATATATATATATATATATATATATATATATATATATATATATATATATATATATATATATATTCTTATGAAGCTGGTTTAATGTAATGTAAATAAATAGTTTATTGATCATTTATTTATATATTTTGTTTTTCCATTAAAGAGAGTTTGGCCAGCTCTTAAGATGAGCTTTACTTGTGTAGATTCAAGTTTGATATGTTGATTTTATTGTATTCGTTATTCAACTCAGTATATGTAAATTTATGTTATTTCTAAGAATAAACTTTTTTATTTCATTTAATTTTGTCACAAAGTCTTACGTTAACTGTTTGAGAGTGTTATGTGATAATACAAGATAGAAAAAAAGGCATATGTAAGGTTCTTTCATATTTTTCTGAAGTATTGAATCATGTTTGTGAGAGAATACGCAATATGCCCTATGCTTTGGAAAATTTGCGAAAAACCTAGTTATAGGATGTTATTTTTTTTCTATTTCGGGGAAAAAGGGTGGGCAGAGCCATATGAGAGAGGGTGTCGCCTCGCTGTGTGTGATAACTGCCCAACAAAACCAGGATTCGTCTCCCTGTTAAGTGAGTAATCATTCGAGAGAGCAACATTTGATAACTCTGAAGCCTTGCCTAGCCCCCACACTTCCAGAACTCGCTCTCAGGGAATCTTATGAAAGTAGCTAAGGCTCTTACAAAGGCGACACCAGGGTTGCATAGATAGACAGATAGAGATTTCCAGCCATAAGACAGCCATTTCCCCATCTCTGTCACTCTTGTACTCAGCTCAGTGTATTGTTTCTAAAGTGTTCAGTGAAATGACAAAGTTTTCATATGACGAGTTTTGTAATCATAGTGAGTACTCATAAAAATTCTCTTAGAGTGTTTGTAAATGGTCCTGGAGGTAGGTGATATGTTTTAGTATTATGATCTGGTTATCTATTTTCATTAAATGTCAAACTTAAATATTGTGTTCAGGTTCAGTTTCAAGTGAAACAATTGATTGTGTAATTTTTATAACTACTTCTTTTTTCTTAGTCTAGGGTTTATTAAGATTTAATATCACAAATTAAATAATTATATGATTGTCAGAACGTAATTTTTTTTTCTTAATCTAAGTTTTGTTTAGACTTAATATTCAGAGTGATTTATTTGTTTCATGTAAATCTTTTAAGTGTTGTAATTTATATAGAATATATCAATTTTGTAAATAGTGTGTTATTTATATCATCAGTGTTTAATGCTTATTCACTCGTATACTGTTAATGAACCGTAGTAAGTTTGCTCGAAAAATTCATAAGTAGAATTACCTAGTTTAGTTTTGAGTGTACTTTTAGATATTCATTGTTTTATATATTGCTGTCTGGTAGTTATTTATTTGTCTCAGAGTTCATGTATTAATATATTCAAGTGTAACAGATTTAATGTAAAAGCAAACAGGTAACTCTGGAACTAGAGAGGTTGTTGAGCTTGCCATCCGTGATGTATATGATATTATGTGTTTGGTTCCCGGACGAGGGAGCCATCATCGAATAATAATGTTTTAAGTATTGGTGATAACACGGCCATTATTTGTTTAAAGGTTTGAATAGTACAGTGTTGATAGGATTTTGTATATTATTAGGATATATTTTTTTGAAAAGTATAAAATTTTCTGGTAAAGAACAGGATTAC
>NC_090732.1:51585243-51601008 GCF_036898095.1 Palaemon carinicauda | reverse complement strand
ATATATATATATAGTATATATATATATATTATATTATATATATATATATATATATTATATATATAGTAGATATATATATATATATATATATATATATATATATATATATATAATTATATATATATATATATATATATATATATATATATATATAATATATATATATATTATATATATATATATATATATATATATATATATACTATATATATATATATATATATATATATATATATATATATATATATATAAATATATATATATATATATATATATATATATATATATATACATATATACTATATATATATATATATATATATATATATATATATACGTATATATATATATACATATATAATATATACATAGTATATATAATACATATACGTAGATATATATATGTATATATATATATATATATTATATATATATATAATATATAAATATACGTAATATATATATATATATATATATATATATATATATATATATATATATATAAATAACATATATATATATATATATATATATATATATATATATATATATATTTGGGCTCAAGCCATGTCGTCCTGATGGAAGTTCCTATAGGGTAGCTTCCTAGGGTATATTACAACTACGGCGATATTCCCAGAGAATTTACCTTAAGGTACCAGAATTCTAACTCCTGGAGCGAGTATCCCTCGTGAAAGGGATATCGCGACATATCAGAGGACGTATTCTAGACACGTCACATGGCAATCTACGACCTGAACAGAGATTCGTCTCGTAGGAGGGAGATTGACGAGATACGAATTCGGGAAAGAAAAAGGGGAGCCGCTCCCAAGGCTTCCCTATCCCCCGATTCGTATGCGTGCCTGGCGCCAATCCTGGCGCCATATGTATTCCTTTTTGCGTAGCTTAACAACTCGGTGTTTTTTCCTGTTTTTCTCGCAAATCTTGGATTTATTCAGCTTTTCATGGCTTCTTCGTCTTCGTTGACCTCGGATAAGTTGAGTATAGTGTCTGTTATGTATAAATGTAGGCTCTTGGTAAAATTTTGAGTGATTAATAGGATTAATCTTTGATACAAGAGCCGTAGCCTACCAGAGGTGTCCTGGACACTGTCACTCGCTAGGTATAAATTAGTTAGTCAGAGTGACATTCCTGGTTGTTTTGCTTAATAAATTTTAGCTATTTAGCTTTACATAGGATTTCCTTTCGTGCTTAGTATTATTTGGCGAAGTATTCGCCATTCTGGCCTACGCTAGGCCATGTAGCCTAGTCGTTTGGTCCTAGTACTTAATGCATGATTTTGGTTTTTCCGAGTGTAATTAAAATTTTATTGAAGCTTTAGGCTATATTTTATACATTTTAGACTGTGTGGAATATTTCCAAGATTGTATACGTGAGAGTTTCGGTGAATCAGGTAATCGATTCTCTTGGTGCCTAGGCTAATTGCTTATGGAGCCTTAGTATACTTTATTATACTCCCCGGTTGCTTTCTTTTCTTCGGAGAAGGTATGCAATCCCTTTCCCTCTGTTTAAGCCTTGGGCTTATCCCTAAGTGGTTTTTTCCGAATTTATTTTCGATAAAACTATACTAGGGTGTTACTGTACCTTCCTGTTCCAGCAGAGTCTGGTTCAAAGAGGGACAGAACAACAGAGTTTTTAGTCTGAGTCCGTGTTGTCTGGCTTGGGGCAGAGTCTCCCTCGCTGACCTAACACTTACAAAGGGAGCTTAGCTCCCTTAGGTCACTATCGAAGGTTTTGTAGTTATGATTCCTTCTTGTGTGATCGACCAGACTAAGTCCTGTTGCTGTTCTCGGGGAGGATAAAATCTTCCCTTGGGAGTAGCAACGCCTTCCTTGCTTTGGTGCTCTGGAAGCTGGCAGGTATTATACTACTGTGCTGGCCCTTTCCCTTAGATCTCCCTTAGGCTAAGACAAAGTTCTTGGCTGCGGGTGATCTGTCACTAAAGCAAGGTTGGCAGGACCCTCTTGTCCCTTCCCCCTCTATCTCCGTAATGGCCTAGCCATTACTGTACTGTACCTTGCCGGCCGGCAGAGCTGGCCGGCAGGGGTATTACTGTACTGTATGTCATTCTACTTCTGGACCTAGTATAGGTTGGGAGGTGGAATTGACTAAGCCCATTGCCGGCCGGCAGAGATGCTGGACGGCAAGGGTCTTATGTTTTCGAGTGCTGCCCGGACCTCTCTTGGTCCCTCATCCATGCCTGCCGGCAGAGCCGGACGGCATTGATCAAGGAAGCCTGAATTAAGTTTCTCCCCTTCCTTATATGCACTCTTTCGGTTGCCGGGCTTGGGGGGTTGTGTACACTCTTATCCCGGCATCCATTCTATTTTCTTCTAGTGCTGTACCTGTCCCGGCTGCCGGCCTATGAGGCCGGCTGCCTGCCTACGAGGCCGGCAGCCGGGCAGGTGTAGTCTTCTGGTTCTTTTGCTGCCGGCTGGCATCGGTCTTGTACCTTTGCCGGCCGGCTTATGTCAGTCCTTGTCTGCCGGTCACCAAGAGTGTGGCCGGCAGCTGGGTACTACCTTGTGTAGTTGCTGGCCGGCAATCATTGCCGGCCAACACTGACTGTTGCTGGCCGGCAGCTGCTGCCGCCAGCACAGGCATTTGAACCAGAGGGCTGCCGCCCTATAGCTGTTAAGTAGTATACTTTTAAAGCTAATTGTGGTGTGTGCCGGCCGGCAAAGGCAGGCCGGCACACATCCTCCTATACTGTACTAATATTCTTCTGTATAGCATATACAGTAAGAAGAAAACTATAGTAAAAGTTTAGGTACAGCACTGTATCTTCTAACACTATTGTGTTTTCTTGCACGGCCCTTTGCTGTTGCCTTCAGACAAGAAGCAGAGTTCTTCCCTGTCTATTATCCAGGATTTTAAAATCATTGCCTAGGTGTGAGCTCCACCTGTTTCCTCTGGAAACTTTGCACTGGTTACTCTAGTAGAGATAAACCATTTTGATTTTATTATCTGGAAGGCTGCAGCAATGGGTTGTGAGGGAAACACAAGTGTGTGTCTTTAATTTCTGAATTGTTATGCTATACTATGCATATCCAGTGATACATAGTTCACTTGATACTCATGGAAATTTCTTCTCTTTACAGAAGGACACTCCGAAGTGGGGAAGTGCTTTCTGCAATGTCAGCAGCAAGAACCTCTGCGGACATGAGTTTTGTAGGAGACACGCAGCATACGCTGTCTCCAAGGATGATCTCCGGTATTGGGACCCTCAGGTATGTACTGTGTGCACTAACCTGATTAATGAGACATTTAAATAGCTAGGAAGAAGCTTTGTACCTGGGTAAGGGGCTTCCAAAAGTACACTTCTGGCCCTTATCTTCCAAGTGAGAAGATGAGGGCGTATCTTTTCCCTAAGGCATCAGCTGATGCAGTGATTCCCCAGCCTCAAGAGGAGATCCCCTAAGTTCATATCCAGGTGGATGCTGAAGTCGCGGTCGCGATGCAAGACATCCAGCTAAATGACAGGATATCTGATGTGGACGGGTGTCAGGAGGAAGACCTCCTTGCAGAAGCCCAGGATGAAGTTCAAGTCCCTCTACATCGGCCGGTCTCCCAGTAGAGCTGGGACAGGCCCTCTCTTCTATTGTTGGAATGATCCAACAAATGCAGAAGGAGAATCAGGAGAAGGCGGCTGCAATGGAACTGCGAATGCAGTGCCTTGCAGAATCACATGGGCCCCAGAAAAGCTCAATGTGAAAGACCTTCCTTTGTGCTCGGATGCTAACCCATGGAGGTATGCTGAGCACATGTCGATGACGACTGGAAAGATCGTCATCTCGGATATGCTGGGCTCAGTTCCCCTGGAGGGTGGAATTCTGGCCCAGAAAGGCACCATATCCGGACTGCTATGTCCGGCTGAGGAAGGAATCAGCTTCAAAGGAGGAGGCAGAGCCGAAGGAGGTCATAGTGATGACCATGCTAAGGCTCAAGCTCTACTTTCATCTTCGATGAAAGAGAGGGGCTTCTCTAACTCAAAGGTAGCTGCATTGAATAGGAAGCTCCCTTCCTTTGTGTCCTCGCCTACTAGAGCCTTCCCCCTTTTACAGAAAGGGTTTCTGGCTGTACTAAAAGCAATCGAGGCCGGCAAGTCTTGCCCCTCCCTAGAGGAGTGTAAACCCTTGTCGCTGGCCCTGCCTATGGACCACAAAGATTGGAAGGACGTCCATCTTACGTTCTAAGTGGGAAAGTAGGAGGCTGATATTGCCGGACGTCAGTTCGGCAAGGACCTCCCTAAGCTGTCTGACTTTCTTTTGCGAAGTGAGTTCGATACAAAAGAAAGACTGACTGCCTCAATGTCTCTTCAGACTACTCTCGAGACGATGGCAAGTGACCCCAAGGTCCATGAAATGTTCATGGTAGTGGCCAAGCCTCATCTGGCCACAGTGACGAAGGACCTTTATGGCTTCGTCAAGGCAAGGAGAGCTTGTAGGGAGTTCGTGTTTACCTCGGCTACAGTGAGGCACGAGCTAAAGAAACTAATCTCCTCCAACATTTGGGGAAAAGACCTTTTTCCCTACCGACTTGGTCAAAGAAGTTTTTGATAAAGCCACCTTGGAGAATAGAAACCTTCTCCAGAAGTGGGACCTGGCTATCAAAAGAAAGTCTTCCCCGGATGAGGGTCCTCAACCAAAGAGGAAGACTATGAGGACTAGGCTACCGTCTCGGCCAGCCAAGCCTCTTAGACAGCAACAGCAACTGCAATTGCCATTGCCCCCAGTGCCCCAGATCGTGGCACAAACCCCGACCACCTTTCAGTGGGTACCCCAGGCCGTGTCGACACAGTCCACGGCTTTCACCCCAGCGTTCGAAGGGCAGTCTACTTCCTTCCGAGCAAAGCCTAGAGGAGCAGCCAGAGGCTCGTCTAGACGCCCCTCAAGGGGAAGGGGATTCAGGGGTGGTCGTGGTCAGGAAGGCAAGACCTCAGGACGGCAGTCCAAGTGAGGTGATACCGGTAGGAGGGAGACTTCTGAAATTTCGGGATCGGTGGACCTTCGATCCCTGGGCCCACAGCCTACTCAAGAATGGATTGGGCGGGAGCTGGTACAGCACTCCACCCCCGTACCTTCGGTTTTTCCAACACTCCACCCCCGTTATGGAGGAGTACGTTCAAGAACGGTTGGAGAAAAAGGGTGAAGCCCATCAATTTCTAAGGGAGGCTGTTTTGTGTTCCCAAGAAAGACTCGGAAAAGCTCAGAGTCATTCTGGACTTGTCGCCACTTAACAAGTTCATAGTGAATTGCAAATTCAAAATGCTAACACTGCAACACATAAGGACCTTACTGCCCAAGAGGGCATATTCCGTCTCTATAGACTTGTCAGATGCCTACTGGCACATTCCAATTAGCCATCGACTCTCCCCCTACCTAGGGTTCAGGCTACAGCGAAGACTATACGCCTTCGGAGCCATGCCATTCGGGCTAAACATAGCCCCAAGGATTTTTACGAAGCTTGCGAGCGTAGCTCTCAAACAATTTCGCCTAAAGGGAATTCAGGTAGTAGCCTACCTGGACGACTGGTTGGTGTGGGCAGCATCCGAGACAGAATGCTTGCAAGCTTCCAGTCAGTGATCCAGTTCCTAGAGTACCTAGGCTTCAAGATCAACAGAAAAAGTCTCGACTTTCTCCATCTCAAAAGTTCCAGTGGCTAAGATCCACTGGGACCTTTTGTCACACCTTTTCTCCACCCCAGCGAAGAAAAGGAAGGAGATAGCGGGTTCTGTCAAGAGACTTCAAGATTCCGAAAGGATATCAAGACACGAGCAGGAGAGAGTACTGCGCTCTCTCCAGTTTGCTTCGGTGACAGACCCAGTGCTAAGAGCACAGCTAAAGGATGCAATCGGAGTTTGGAGAAGTTATGCATCAAACGCGTGAAGAGATCTGAGAAGACCAGCCGCTTCGGCTAAGTACTCTTCTCAGGCCTTGGTCCCAAGCCAGACATCTAAAGAAGTCAGGTTCTTCTTCAGCCACCTCCCCCGTCGGTGACGATTCACTCAGACGCCTCAAAGGAGGGATGGGGAGGTCACTCTCATCGGAAAAAAGTCCAGGGGACTTGGTCCAGGCTATTCAAGACCTTTCTCATAAAACTTTCTAGAAGCTAGGGCAGTGCTCCTTACCTTAAAGAAAGTCTCCCCGCGTCATTCGTTCCACATAAAGTGGTAATAGACAGCGAGGTAGTTGTAAGATACTTGAATTGACAAGGATCGAGGTCACCACCTCTCAACCAGGTGATGTTGGCCGTCTTCCGATTGGCGGAAAAGAAGAAGTGGTACCTGTCGGCAGTTCACCTTCAAGGAGTCCGCAATGTGACAGCGGACGCTCTATCCAGGTTCACACCGATAGAGTCGGAATGGTCCTTAGACGCAGGATCATTCTCCTTCATTCTGAATCAGTCCCAGAACTGCAGATAGACCTCTTTGCGACGAAAGACAACAAGAAGTTGCCCCTGTACGTGCCCCGTACGAGGACCCCTTAGTGGAAGCAGTGGACGCGATGTCCCTCGACTGGAACAGATGGTCCAAGATTTATCTGTTCCCTCCTCACAACCTTCTGTTGAGGGTCCTCAACAAACTGAGATCCTTCAAAGGGTAGCGGCAATAGTGGCCCACAAGTGGCCGAACAGCGTGTGGTTTCTCCTGGCATTGGAACTGTAGCTGAAGTTTGTACCACTACCAGATCCAGTTCTGACCCAGCGAGTCCAGAAGTCAACTGTCTGCGCTTCATTACAGAAAACCCGGACCCTGCAGTTCATGATTTTCTCTCCCTAGCGGTGAGAAAGCGTTTCGGGATTTCGAAAGCCAGTATAGACTTCATTGAGGAATATAAATGCAAATCTACTAGAAGGCAATATGAGTCATCTTGGAGAAAATGGGTGGCCTTTTGTCAAGGCGAAGATTCCGCAGGAGATCTTGACAGACTTCTGCTTATCTTTTTTCCCCACCTCCATGGTCAAGGGTTGGCAGCGAACACGATTTCAGCGTGTAAGTCTGCTTTGACAAGACCCATTCTATATGCCTTCAAGGTCGACCTAGGTAACGAGATCTTTAATAAAGTCCCGAAAGCCTGTGCTAGGCTCAGACCTTCAGCACCTCCAAAGCCCATTTCATGGTCTTTAGACAAGTTCTTCATTTCGCTTCTCTGTTGAGCAATGAAGAATGTGCGTTAAAGGATTTGAAACAAAAAGTTATTTTCCTAATTTGCACTCGCGTCCGGGGCCAGGGTTAGTGAAATTGTAGCCTCTCGAGAGAGGCAGGTCGTGTTCAGTTCCTGGATGGGGAAGAACTGAACCTGTTTCCGGATCCTACGTTTCTCGCCAAGAATGAGTTACCCACCAACAGGTGGGGTCCCTGGAGAATCTGCCCTCTGAAAGAAGATGCATCTCTATGTCCAGTAGAATGCCTAAAGGTCTATCTTCATAGAACTTCAGACTTCAAGGGTGGTCAACTATTCAGGGGAGAAACATCAGGCTCAAATTTATCTCTGAATCAACTCAGAGCAAAAATCACATATTTTATTCGCAGAGCGGATCCTGACAATACACCCGCAGGTCACGATCCGAGGAAAGTTGCCTCATTCTTAAATTTCTTTAATTGCATGGATTTTGAACATCTCCGTTCATACACTGGCTGGAAGTCTTCCAGAGTGTTCTTTCGCCACTATGCGAAGCAAGTAGAGGAACTAAAAGAGATCTGTGGTAGCAGTGGGTCGCGGTGTTAACCCTACTGTTTAACTCTGCGAGGAACAGTGGTCTTAATTGGGACGATTAATTCCAGGGTGAGTGTGTAGTTACATACTGTACTACAAACTAAGTGAGGGCACTGTGTTGCCCATCCAGACTGTTCCATTTCCGAAGGTGAACCTAGCATAAGTGCAGACATGTGTGCCGAGCGTTTCTAACGCTAATGTCATTGATTTGTAATACAGGCTTTTATGACTTTGATACCTTGGTATCTTAAAAGTGGCATCTAATGTTTTTTCTTTCAGACAAACAAGCCCTGTTTACTATCATACTTATGCTTAAAGTTTTGGGTTATCCTCTTCTTATATATATATATATATATATATATATATATATATATATATATATATATATAATTGTGGTTAACCTGTCTATTTATTGCCTGTCAATAATCTGGTTCTTGAGAACCTTGCGTCTCCTTCACCTGTGTCAATTTACTGGTATAATTGAGCATTCATTCTATGTACCTTATCTGGGATAATTCTAATAGAATTGTTCCTTTATGCAAGCTATGTTGCATTGGTTTTCCTCCTATGCGGATATAAAACCTTTGTCCAATACAAGTATTGTGCGGAAAACTGGTCGATATTTCATATTGACGCAGTGGTCCTTTACAAACTATGCTTTACTTAATATAGGGCGAGACCACTATATTAGCTTGCCTGGTATTCGTACATAGATATATGTACTCTTCGAGACTTTTCCAGAGTCTAGTAGGACTCTTCCCTGTAGGGGGCAGGAAGCTCTAACATAGTTTATAGTTAGTTGAAAAGATGTATAACGGTAACATCTTAGGTCTCTAGGTCTAGTCGACCGGGAAAAAATTACCTCCGGGGAGTACGGCACGTTCTGAGAATCCAAAGATACAGTAATGCTCTGGTACACTTCCATCAGGACGACATGGCTTGAGCCCAAAAAACGGATTTTGAGCGAAGCGAAAAATCTATGTTTGGGTGAGATAGCCATGTCGTCCTGATGGACCCGCCCTTGCCTTTCTAAGAAAGGGCTGTAGGACCCCTCCCTACATACAGTATCTGTAGCACCTCGTGTACGCTACAAGGAATACATATGGCGCCAGGATTGGCGCCAGGCACGCATACGAATCGGGGGATAGGGAAGCCTTGGGAGCGGCTCCCCTTTTTCTTTCCCGAATTCGTATCTCGTCAATCTCCCTCCTACGAGACGAATCTCTGTTCAGGTCGTAGATTGCCATGTGACGTGTCTAGAATACGTCCTCTGATATGTCGCGATATCCCTTTCACGAGGGATACTCGCTCCAGGAGTTAGAATTCTGGTACCTTAAGGTAAATTCTCTGGGAATATCGCCGTAGTTGTAATATACCCTAGGAAGCTACCCTATAGGAACTTCCATCAGGACGACATGGCTATCTCACCCAAAAATAGATTTTTCGCTTCGCTCAAAATCCGTTATATATATATATATATATATATATATATATATATATATATATATATATATATATATATATATATATATATATATATATATATATATATATATAAATATATATATATATATATATATATATATATATATATATATAAATATACGTAGATATATATGTATATATATATATATATTTTATATATATATAAATATACGTAGATATATATATATATATATATATATATATATATATATATATATATATATATATATATATATATATATATATATATATATATATATATACGTAGATATATATATATATATATATATATATATATATATATATATATATATATATATATATATATATATATATATATATATATACATATATACATATATACATATATACATGTACATATATACGCGTCGATTTAATGGAGCGTATAATTAGTCGTCCATGAGCCAAAACAGATATTGGTACCACCTGGGGTTGATAAACAAAAGTGGTACAGTCAAGTTGATAAGCTAAATATGAGCTCATTTGAATGTGTTATCGTATCCATACTGCCTGGTTAGTCACGTTTTTTTTTTTTTTTTTTTTTTTTTTTTTTTTTTTTTTTATTCTGTTTTTACCATAAACTTCTATAAATGATGTCAAATTGTGTTCGAGACCTATTGGTTAAAAAATATTTAACCTTGCTTGAAAGAATTTGTTTACAACCAGTTAAGTGTTGACTCTATTTGGTTTGGATCATGATATTGTTTATTCTCTGCTGGGTTTTAGTTGAATATAGTTAAATAACTCGTAGTCGTAAATTTAATTTTCAGCTGTTTAGGTGGCGTTACAAATATGGATGCATTAGTGTTCGTTAAGAAAGTTATTATCATACGAGTTGTGTTTTGTTCAGCCTAATTAATTGTAATTAAGGCTTGGAGCCTAGGCTGACTTTGCATTATAATTCTATTATAATTATGTAAGATTCTAATTTTCTAAAAGTGAACAATTTATATTCCAATTCATTAAAATTAATTCCTTCAATTTGTATATTGCAGGTTGCTGCTATGATACAACAACTCAATACTTGATACGCACAAGATAGCTTCATTTAGTGAATCTGGAAAAGCGACACTTCCAAAGACGCAGCCATGCACAAACTGCATCATTCACTGCTCTAATGATGAGCCTGATGCCCTGGTTTCACCACAAGATCTAAATTATTGGAAAACCCGGTTGAGAGCTGCAAAGATCAGACAACATACAGAGATTTTGGATTGTAGCCAAGAGCCCAGGAGAAGAACAGATACCACGTATATATTATCATCGCAAATGTCGTAGTATCTTCACGATAAAAAAACTTCTCAACTTTATCCTTTCAAAAGGCACAAGTTGTGAACCTGAAAAATCGAGCTCAAGAAAATCATCCAGAGAGGCACCAGCAACATCAATAGTGTCTGAACAAATATGTATATTCTACAACAAGTCAAGCAAATACCTGAAAGGACAGAAAACCAGGGAAGCTCTCACAAAATGTGTTGAAATTCATGCGGATGCCAGCATCCGTGATGCAACAAGCAGAAAATTTGACAACTGAATCCTCACATTACTGAGCAGAGAACTTGTGGCAGCAGAGGGCCATTATCATGTATCATGTTAAAAGTAGTACACAAAAGTTGAATCCTCTGACAGGCCTGATGTCGCAAAAATAGATGAGGATGATCAGCAGGCAGTGTATGAAACACCAGAAAGAACAGCTTATGATGAACTTTTCTGTTATATCAGGAATGAAATCATGCCGAGACCTATGATTGTTCCTTTGACGGATCTTGCCTGCTGACATGAGAGGTCCATGCTGTCTTGTGGTATCCCCAATACTAAGCCCTCAACTAAGAAACATGTTCGTCACAAACTCGATTGTAATTTGGGAAAATTGCTGCATATTATCTCTGATAAGAAAGGGAAGCTTCTTGTGTACCCACATACGCTGTCAATGGATGACATTGTCTAGCATGCTTACAAATTACAAAAAGATCTGGAGAATGCTTGGGCAAACAAGTCTGGCTATATCCTACAAATGGCAGCACTGCAGCTACAGAATGACATTAAGATGCAAGATGTCAGTGATATGTGGCCACCTGATACACAGATAAACGTCCTTCCTGAATCTATCATCCGATTTCTGTTTACAGTGCTAACTGGAGAGAATGAACCCACACACCCCTCTGAGAGGGTCCAGCGTCTTGCTGCATCTTTTGGCAGTGACCTGGTGTTTGCAGTTAGCATTAGCATGATAAAACCACCCAAACATGTTCTTCTTCCATTTGCTGTTAAGTCTCTCACAGGAAACACAGAAATTATTCAAATTCTAAATCGTCTTGGTCACAGTGTAGCATGTTCCTAGGTCCAAGAAATCAATACTGCACTTTGCATTCAAAAATTTGAAAATACCATAAATGACTCTGTTCTTCCAAGAGACCTCAACACATGTGTGTTCACAATGCTCGTTTGAGACAATATTGACCGTCTCGAAGAAACTCTGAGTGGATCAGGGACTTCTCATTGAGTCAATGGCATTACTGTCCAATCCAAGCTTACAGGTCCAATGCCACAGAAAGGACTACAAGTAGTGGCCAGGTCGAAGAAAATAAGTATTAATCCACCCTAATAGCTCCTACCAGCATACAATGTTGGACAGCGTGCTTTGCCACCAAAAACTCAAATGTTGGAGCCAAACACCAAGAAAAAGGTCCACGATGCTAAATCTCAAAACCACATCTGGTTCTTGATCAGAATATCAGACCCCTACAAACAGATTGTCAGTGACTGGACTTGATTCAGCATCAAGATCCACAATAATATCTCAGTGACTAAGGACATTTTGACCTACCTGCCCACGATCAATGCTCCATCAACAGCGATGTCCACTGTGAATGAAGTTCTGGAACAGACATTGAGAATCATGCAATCATTACAGCTACACGTTCACACAGCTGGGGCAATCATGGGATGTATCACCAGAGCTCTTTGAAAAGGTGCAAGAGATTGTCTGCCGTATCTGCCTGCCTTCCATCAGTACCACAAAAGTGAACCAGCTTTGATATTAGCTATTCTGTACCAGACGTGGATGTATCGAATCCATTTAATTGCCTCCTTGTGATGACTCCCTCTTTATGCATGTCAAATGGGCCAGCTTCCAAGCAGGCATTTGGAGGATGTCTCTGCAGTACAAACCTTTTGTTCCTAGCCCAGAGAACAATGAATAGGCAACTGGTGAAGATGGAAAACTGTCGATTGAATCAATGCAGGGCTCACCTGCACCTGATGCTGTCTTGGAGATGCTTTCCTTCAAGTGTGTGCACTCGTGCAAATTGCCAAATTGTACATGTCTCAGAAACGATATAAAATGCACAAAGATGTGCACACTCCAAACTTGTGAAAACCGGGCTGCGGAACACAATGAAGAACGAAACCAAATAGAGCTGACGGACTCTGACGGAAGTGATGAGGAGTAACTTTATTTCCGTTTTAGATGTGACCATATGCTAATGATGTTATTTTCTTATTTCTTATAATTATGCGCACAACACAATTGCTAAGAATCAATAAAAATATAAGCCTACAATATCAATCATGTGTCAATTCTGTCAGCATTGCTCAGCCTGCAATCCACAAATATAATATGTTCTGGCCTGACGGTAAATATTGAACTAGTTTTGTGCCCGACTTTGTAATGACTTTTGTATGAGATGTTAAATATGTGTTATTCCAATGAGGTCAACCATGGACGTTTTACTTCAATGTTCAAACTTTGTTTGAATTTGAATGAATGTCTGTCAAAAACTATTGTTGCAACAATATTACATATTTTTCGTGGAATATCGATTGTCGTATTCGTTTGTCAATTGTGGTAGAAATGTTTAAAAACAGATGTCTGCACCTTACAAAATTAAAATGAGCATTGAATTATCTTTCATATGGTTGCTTATTTTGTTATTTTCAATAAAAATTAGCCAATTTATTATTACCTGAAAATAAAAGAAAATCATAACGAATGTGCGGCAAAAATTTTAAGTCTAGTGTACCTTCACAATAATGGTGATAACCACTATTAAGCTCCCAGTAGGTAGGTTATCGCATAAAAAAATAAACTAGAGTCATATAGTAAGTCAAAAATACCCAAGAGAATTATTCACCCCAGGTGGTACCAATATGTAAAATTTGGGGTCTTGGCCCAGGGACTAAGTTAGAATGGAGGTCAATGTTCAATGTTGGACACCTTGGAGGGCGATGCTTACAGCTTCCGCTATTATAATCCTTCCATAGTTGTTCTTGCAAACCATTTGGATTCTATCAGTTAGATCTTTAAAAGATGGTTTCTAGTTTTGGCCATCCATATAGTGTAGGTTTATTGTCTCCTGATTTCTCTGGGCCAGCATATATCTCCTGAATGTCGTTGTATTGTGTCAAATGTAGTATTTATTTGTGAAATTTATATATATCCGGCCATAAAAACTTGTAGACTATTAGTACACACTTCTTTTGGTCCTCCGTGGTAGGTACTATTCCTCATAAAAAGAACTGAAGTTAGGTTGGGCCTGCTATATAAGTTTACCCACTGGTATGGGGATTTTGGGGCAACCAAGGATTGAAGATTTCTTGAAATGTCCGGGTTTCATCTTTTAAGGCCAAGCCATAGCTAAGACTGTGGTAGATGATATTTTTTTTCTTCGTTAGTTTAGTCTTCGTTGATTGTTCAATTAGGTTAATTTATTTTTTTATGGCCACTTCTATCATAATGTCTGGATATCCATTGATAATTAATAGCTGTTGATTTCGGTTCAGTTCGGCGTCTACACATTTCCAAGATCTTCTGTACTGGAATGCTTTTTTGACATAAGCACTTACTAATGACCTATTTTATTTTTCTGGGCATTCACCTCTGGCATTTAAGCATCTTCATGCGTCTGTTGATTTAGTCTATGCTAATATCTTGAATTGGTGATCTTGTTGTTTAACTAGGACATCGGGGGAAGTCATGGTCTTCTCATGACCATATTAAATTGTGAAACTGAGGTCTGAATTTCTTCTCACTTTGCTATCTAATTCTTCTGCCGTGAAGAATACGTCCATTGATGTTTGGCTTCTTGTGCTTTTTGAGGGTCTTTTCTTCGATGTTTTCCAAGAGAAGATCCCATGGCTTCATCATCTATTTGCTAAAATAATTGTCCAGAGAGAGAGAGAGAGAGGAGAGAGAGAGGAGAGAGAGAGAGAGGAGAGAGAGAGAGAGAGAGAGAGAGAGAGAGAGAGAGAGAGAGAGAGAGAGAGAGAGAGAGAGAGAGAGAGAGAGGGATGAAACTTACATAGCACTGATCTTGAACATCTCTCAAAGAATATCATCAAATTAAGGATTGGTTCTGTGTTCGACATGTATACTCTATCTCGTATTAGGATTATGGTTTCATTCACAAGGACGTTTGTGAAGAGGCTTTCCACATCCAGAGATGGACTGTCTTCTGCAATACTGATTTTAATTAGTAGACTCCAGGTGTGTAAGGGATGAGAATATTATTCAAGGCCTTCACTATTTTGGTATAATAGGTGTAATTAATTCATCCGAGAGATAATACATCTCGGGGGGTTCTCTGTCTTAAAGAGTTTTTGCCCTACCATAGTATCTAGGGCAATATTCACCTATTATTATTATTATTATTATTATTATTATTATTATTATTATTATTATTATTATTAATATTATTATTATTATTATTATTATTATTATTATTATGCTGCAAAATGCATATTTACTTTATTCATAAAATGTTCTCAGGGTAATAGGAAAAAAATGGTACCCATTCAGTAAGAAAATTTAATAACCTTAAAGAAAAAAAAATCTGAATATCATTATAAGAAAGGAATTTTCAAAGAGCCAAAAGTGTTAACCCTTCAGCTTTCAAATAGCCTGCACGGGGTACAATTTTGGTTATCTCTAAAATTCTCCTAAATGCAAACTATATGACCTATATCACGCTATTAATTATTAGCAAACATGAGCACACTTAGCAAATTATAGTGTGCTAATATTTATCCAATCTTGTGAAACAGAAGTGAAGAGTGTCAGAGTCTGCACAACTGCTTTTGCTCTTCATCAACTTACGGCATCATTATTTATGGTAAGAGTCTGAGTATAGCAAAATAATTGCGTTTTTAAATGGTATGTTAGAAATTAGAATTGTTACATGCACATGATCAATATTCTGCATGGGATTTGTGCCCTGGTTTCAAGCAGCTATGCTAGTCGCTGATGAGCAGACCTGCCTGGGCTGCGAGAAACCACGTAAGATCTGGAAGAGCTGAGCTGTCCGATCTATATTTTCATCGGTTTATTAACATTTATAGCAGATTTTTTTCTTAATGTTATTTTGTGAGAGTAGCCTTTTAATATATTGTGCTTTGTAATGCATTTTTTAATTGTCCTTTTACTTACCAAATATTAGAAAAATATGGACTTAGCATATACTAATTAGTTGTGCATCACATAGTATCTACAACCAATTAGTATATGTGTGCATTTTTTTTTTTTTTT
>NC_090732.1:51560243-51580243 GCF_036898095.1 Palaemon carinicauda | reverse complement strand
ACAATTCTTACACCATAGCCACCTCCTGAATTTATAGCTTTGTCAGCCTCGTTTGTTTTACTGCCTTAATATTCTCTCCAGTCTTTTGTGGTCTTTCTTTTGACCTCACTGTTTATACTAGAATACTTAGCATGGTGTACCTTTCACTTTTCATTATTTTCTTGAAAACTTTCAACAATCAATTTCTGTCTTTGTCTCTTTTTTTTTTTTTTTTTTTTTTTTTTTTTTTTATAAAATCCCAAGTATAATGTGATACCCAGGGCTTTCTCCCTGTAATTGCCTGTCCCAAGACTTTACTACCATCTGACTGATATCTCTCCCTTTTTTATCATTGTCTGTTCTTGGTCTCTTAAATTCTCCAGGACTCCAAATCGATTCCTACATTCAATTGCAAATGTTTCTCTGTGCTCTTCTTCTAAATACTTAGTTGTATCAAAACCAGATATTCTAACCATCTTTTTGTTTTGTGCCTACAGTTTTAATTTTTTGTGTGGTAATTAGGAACTGGTGAGCACTACCAAAATCTGCACCTATATAGCTTCTTAAATTTCTCAGAGTCCCCCTTCTTTCTTTATTCATAGCAATATAATTCATCTGATTTTTATAATTGCCACAAAGTGAAGTCCCTGTATACTTGTGGATGTTCTTGTGTTGAAAAAGAGTACCTCCAATGACAAGATTGTTTACTGAACAGACACTTATGAAATGTGTGCCATTTTCATTTGCAACTTTGTCATGACCCTTGACACCTATCACATTCTCTATCCCTTGATTGTTTATTCCAACTTTAGCATCGTAGTCGCCAATCACAATTTTAATATCTCTCTCAGTGATTTCATCTACTACCCTCTGCAGTTTTTCATACTATTCATCTTTCGTTTCTTCAGGGAAATCATTTGTTGGGGCATAGCAAACTATAATACGCATATTACACTACTTTGATTAAAACTACGCTATAAATAATCTACTATTTAGAACTCTCCCCTCGGTTAATGTTTATTCTGCTCTTGGTGTCATCATTATTTTTACCCCTTCTCTTCCAAGCCCATCTTATCTCTCTGAGTAAATATATATATATATATATATATATATATATATATATATATATATATATATATATATATATATATATATATACATATATATATATATATATATATATATATATATATATATATATATATATATATATATACATGTATATATATATATATATATATATATATATATATATATATATATATATATATATATATATATATACATATATATATATGTATATATATATATATATATATATATATATATATATATTACCTAGGTCTAAAGTATCCTTACCAATCCCCTTACAATGTGTATCACTTAGGGGCAATATATCAAAACTATGTTTTATAAATTCACTCTCCACTTGCTGTAACTTCCTAACATGATTCACACTTCAAACATTTCAATTACGTTTTTTTTTTCGATTTTTCTCTTGTAATAAAAAGAGGGACACTCTTAGCACAACGCTACGCTCGGGACTGAGAGCCATGCTATCATCTTCTCTTTCCGTGACTGACTAAATCTAATTGGCTAGATACATCAAAGGATAGCTAGGTCCTTGTGATGCGCAGTGAAGTTCTAACTAAGCTAAGTTACCCCTGATGCTCCATACTAATTCCAGTATGATCATCCGCCAGGTATCAAGAATATAAGACGAAGAGAAAGTTTGTCCATCACCTTAAACCCAATCCGTCTCCCTGCTGCCAGTAACTTCATCAAGATTTAGGAGGTCATTTCCTCGACGCCCAAAGTTCTATTTAGTCCACCAAGTTGCTCATCAGCATATACGAGTATAACCGTTGGCAAATATGGATTGCTAAGAAATACCGCCTAGCTCGGTAAAATATAGATATATATATGTATATATATATATATATATATATATATATATATATATATATATATATATATATATATATATATATGTGTGTGTGTGTGTGTGTTTATATATATATGTATATATATATATATATATATATATATATATATATATATATATATATATATATATATATATATATATAATGCTTTCATATCTACAGTATATAGAGGATATTTTAAAATGTAAGATAAAGAAATAGTCATGGGTAGGACATATAATGAGAATAATAGATTCTCTAGAGATTGCAAACGGAGCATAGGAAGGAAGAAAAGACGAGGACTGACAGTATAAGAAAATTTGCTAGTGTAGACTTGCATAGAAAGACCATGAACACACATGTGCTAGAATATATCTGAGGCTTTTGTCCTTCAGTGGACTAGCAATGGCTAATAAGATGATGATATTGATATATGAGGTCCTTGGAGTAAGACCCTCTCAAGCACTACCCGGGCTGAAGCAATGTCCCTCAGTTCATTTGATTCGCCAGAGCTTCTTCTATCTATCCATGATTTTAGGAACAATGATTTCCAATACTATTGTTGAAAATCCTTCGAAAGGCTATAATACTATCTTTACGAACTAGTACTGAGTGCAGCGTCAGAAACATAGTAGCACAAATTTTACCTGTAAACATCTCTGCATGTTTGCGTTTGTTGAATTTGCGTCCTATTATTATTATTATTATTATTATTATTATTATTATTATTATTATTATTATTACTTGCTTACCTACAATCCTAGTTGGAAAAGTGGGATTCTATATGCCCAAGAGCTTCAACAGAGAAAATAGCCCAGGGAGGAGAGGAAATAATGATAATTATAGGAGAAGTTTAAGAGCAATAATAACATAAAAACTAATCTTTCATATATAAACAATAAAAAACCTGAAAATAACAAAAGGTTAAATACTTCAAAATAGCAAGAGGAAGAGAACGAGATAGAATAGTGTTCCTGAGTGCACCCTCAAATAAGAGATCTCTAATTCGAGACAGTGGAAGAACATAGTACAGAGGCTACTCAAGACTAGTGAACAATGGTTTGATTTTGGAGTCTCCTTTCCTAGAAGAGCTACTTACTATAGCTAAAGAGTCTCTTCTACCCTTATCAAGGGCCACTGAACAATTAGAGAGCAGTAATTAACCTCCTGAGAAAAGTATTGTTTGGTAATTTCAGTGTTGTCAAGTGTAAGATGAAAGAGGAGAATGTATAAAGATTAGGCTAGACTATTCTGTTTATGTGTCGGGAAAGATGAAATGAGCCGTAAACAGAGAGAGGGATCCGATTTAGTCCTTCCTGGCCAGGCAAAGGACCCAATTACTCTCTAGTGGTAGTGTCTCAATGGGTGACTGTTGCCTTAGCCAGCCTACTGCCTATTACGATGATTTAGTTAATCATACCTGCAGATATGACTGATATTCACTCAGTGGCTGTCTTTGGCCGTGTCGTGGCTATATATGACTATGTGTGCGTAATGTTATGGATTAGCAAAAAAACATGTAGTTAAAGTGAGTCTTGATGCAATCCAACCTTAGACTACACGAATCAGGCGACTGAGAAATATATCCCCAACTGAAAAATTGGAAATCCATGGCAAGATAGATGTTTAAAAAATGTAACAATGGTAGTGTTATAGGAAGCGTTTGCTGATTCCTGGGATATTGCTGATTGAGATAAACACAAGCATATGTGCGATCCCAGAAACGTGAGTACATGGTAATTTGTACACGATGACTTTCATAAAATACCGGTGGGCCTACTTGATGAATTTATCAAAAACATATAAAAGACGTTAATTCTTTGCAATATATGCATTCTAATATCTATCAACTTAGGGCTATCAGTTTTCTGAGCCTACTATGTTTTTACTTACGATTTATATCTGTCATTTTTTTCGTTCCAATTTCATCTTCAAATTCTGAACATCTTTTATATCTATAATTTCGTCTAATTTCCATATTGCACAATACAATTATCTAATTTTTTAATTGATAAACATATAATTTATCTTTGGTTTTAATATATGGCGATAAAGTATAAATTTTAAAATCTCACTAACAGAGAAGTGAGCTACTCCATAAAAAGTTCAAAGTTTTTGAAACACTTTTCATGTGTGTGTACATATATATATATATATATACTGTATATATATATATATATATATATATATATATATATATATATATATATATATATATATATATATATATATATATATTTACATATATATATATATATATATATATATATATATATATATATATATATATATATATATATATATATACATATGTCGGTGTCTGTGTCTGTGCTGTGTAATAGAAAAAAACACTTTCGGCAACATAATCTTACAATTTACACCGTTTGGACTCTGTCTAGGGAAAGAGAAATGAAGAAATTGGGATATAATAGGATTGACCGAAATTAAAGGAACTGTGGAATCTTATATAGAGTTGAGAGAGGATCTTATATTTTGTTTTAGAGGACATGAAAGTAACAAATAAAATGAAGTGGGGTTTCTTATTATTAAAAACTCCAGTTAACAAAGAAGAATTTTATAGTTTCAGTGATACAAATACCAGATCAATTATCAAAGTAAATAAAAAGTATAAAAGGAGGATCATCCGAACCTATGCACCAGCAACAGAGGAATAAGGATAAACGTTTTATTAAGACCTGGAGATGTCCTGAAAAAATCTAAGACTCTATATAAGATTTCGGTGATTTGTATGCAAAGCAGATGAAAAGAAGAGAGGAAAATAAGCTCTAGAAAACTTTTGAATAGGCACAAGAAATGGCAGAGGAGATATTCTTGTATATCCCATTTCAGCTCCAATTATTTTTTGTGTTGCAATTTCATCTTATTCATCATTTTTTGTGTTTGTTCTTCCTAAATGATTAGGAAAACGTCTCGTTTTACATTTCTCTGCAATAATATTTCTAGAATACGATGTGCCATATATGTACCACTGAGCACATCCATCCGAAATACACTTATTTATTTGAAATTGATAATTTATTTTACAGTTTTAGGTTATTACAAATCTAAAATAAGCAAGGATACATAACATCTAATATTTTTAGCAAGATGATGCTAGATACTGTAAAATTTCCAAACTAAAACAAACATTTGAACCTTAGAGTGAGCTACTAAATTCCTACGCAGTATCAAATTGTGTTTAAACACATATAACTTCAAGTTTCACTTGCATTTAACAGGTAAAAATAAATACAATATTGATCAAAATGTAAATACTTAGAACGCATCATCATTATTTAGTATGAAATGAAAGATTACGTGCCAAGCAGAGTCCTACATTGCCTTTGCTACACTGACTGAAAGGTCTTTTCTTACATCCTTCCCCAGCACATCTTCTTTTGTTATCTTGTGTTTCCACAAGATAATGTTCTATTCCATCAAAACGAATATCTTCTAACATTCGTTTTTCACCCTTTGTTGAGCAGGATGGCGGTCTCCTAGCTCCCTTCGGTGGAGTACCAAACCGAGTAAGATATGTCTGAGCAATCTGTTCCCTGAATTCAAACTGTGACAATTCCCCGCCAGACTTCTTATGCAACAACCAAGCATTTTGTTCTGTTACATGAATCAGCCAAGTAAATATACACCAATACCACTTATTCCGTCGAATACTAATACGATCTTTGTTTACATTTTGGTTCTGCCTATCAGTTCCTCCCATATGTTGATTATATTCTTGAACTATCTTTGGGCAGTCAACTTCTACATTCCTTTTCTCGCTCTGTGAGTACCTTCTTACTTTGCTTGAGGTATTGTTTGTATTGACTGTTGATGCCACTGATACGACTGCATTATCCATCCATCCACATACCATGATTTTATTCACCTTGTCTGTAGCGAACTCTGTCGTTCCTCTCTTTTGTTTTTTCATAGAATCAACTGATTTCAGAGGACAGTGTTTACGCCTGTTTGCTCTTATTGTCCCTGTAGCACCATAATTTCTGTCCTTCAGTTCTGTGAGAAGTTGAAATGAAGTGAAGAGATTATCAAAATATATATTATATGGAAGTGGCCGTTTATCTTCTGACAATGAATCAATGTTTTTCATGACTGTAGCATCACATTTGCCAAATACCTTCTCGTTCACTTCATTTCCTTCATAGGTACGTCGTTGATAAAGATCAAAGGTGACTAAATAACCATCGTCTGAATTTAGACACCAAACTTTATAGCCAAATCTTATTGGTTTCATTCTGATGCACTGTTTACACCCATGCTTACCACAATATTCGACCATTGCTTCATCATGAGAGAGTGACTTCACGGGTTGAAAATGCTCAATGAATTTCTTTGTTAGATGTCTAACGAGTGGAAGAACTTTGGCATATTTGTCAGTTGTATCTAATTTAGAATTATCAGAAAAATGAATGAATTGCATGATTTTTTTTTTTCAAATCTTCTTCTTCTCATTGCTTGATAGACAGCTTCATTTCTAGTCTCAGTTGAATTTCTTCAAAACATCCTCCGAGAAGATACAGGAACAATGCCAGACACTATGAAAATTCCAATAAACACTTTCATTTCATCTTTGTTACCAAGAAGTCTGTTTCACCTTTGAGAGTTGTAGATAATTGTCTGATCCACTAACATATTCCACATATCATCATCAAAAAAATTGTTCGAAAAGTTCAATTGGAGTAAAATCCCTATATTTTGCATAATTTGCCTCGAGAAACATACAGTCACCAGGTGTGAGAGAAGTGCCAAGACTTCATTTGGGAGTCTTATACTATGAGCCGCACCATCATCTTCAGCAGTACGATGTTCGTCGTGGGAAATGGCTTCATCATTACCACTCAGTTGAGGTTCACAATCATCTTCAGTTGTACGTCGTCCGTCATGGAAAACAGCTTCAGCATTACCAGTCAGTTGTCTGCCGGACAAATTATCTATCAATCCACTATCGTCTTCATCAGCAGAGTCTTCATCAGTCAATAGGCCAGTATCTGTAGGCTCAATGTAAACTTTTACATGCCTATCGTCTTCTTCTAATATAGCTAAAAAGTCATGCATAGTCAGGGATCTGAAATATGAAACGTGAAATAGATTAAGAATATGCTACAAATTCGATATTCATAAAATATGTGTACACAGAAAAAAAATGTACCTGCATTAGCTTAGCGAACCATATATGGCACAGCAAATATAAAATGATATGCAGAAAAAAGAATGGATTAGACAAATATGAAAGTTAAATAGAGAGGTCAGTTTATTACTTGTTCAACACATGCAATTAACAAAAGAACATATTTATCAAAGAAATGTGCAAATTATATTTACTTTGTACTGGAAGCCATTGTTTTGGGCAGAGAACAAAGGCACTTCTTTTCAAGGTGACAGCAGAACAGACTGGCAGCTTTGAGGGACTGTACTAATATGCCATATATGTACCACTGAGCTGAAATTGGATATTTTGCAGAAAGGAACTATGTCAAAATCATGGACACCTCTTCAAAAAAAAGTACATAAAAAATTGGCATGAAGAAGCCCATATGGAGAAGAAAAAAGAAATAGATTTTATTTCCAGTGAAAACATTGAATTATTTAAATATATGAATGTTAAGCAAATTAAAGATTAAGCGGCTATAGAATTGTGAGAAAGTAATATTTTTAGAAAGGAAAGAAAACTCTGATAAATGTAAAATAGGATGAGTTTAGTTTAGCAATACAAAATGGGTGCTCCAAGCTGCATAGTATAATTTAAGCAAAAACAGAATAAATGAAGATTAATTTAACAAAATTTTCTTAGAATCAGCACGAGAGATCGCTAAAAAAGTTCTTGAACAACGTCAAAGAAATCTATCAGAAAAAAAAAATAATAATAATCAAATAAAGGAAAGATGGGGAAAGGTGGCAATATTAAAAGTAAAAATAAATAAAATAGTCACAACTATCCAAAAAAAGAATGAACAAACTACTCACACAAGACATTCATAAACACAATCAACCCCAAAATTGAGAAAAGAATAAAGAAAGGAGGAAGCATCAAATTAATAAAGAGAAGACTTGAAACAAAGTGCCCACAGATATTTGATTTAACAGATGAAAATGGATATATCAACAAAACAGAAGTAGTGATAAAATATGCAGTGGATTTCTATACAATACTATACATCAGTGAAATTAGAAATAACTTTGCCAAAAGAGATAATGGAACTCCTGAGCTGGTATCAAGGGTAACAGTAGAAGTCAAGAAACCCTTAAAAGGCATGAAAAGTGGCAAAGCAGAAGATAGCATAATTTAATTAGAGATGGGTGATATTTCTTAGTACTAAATTTCATTTCAACTTTACACAAAATGCTTGCAAAGATGCTATATATATATATATATATATATATATATATATATATATATATATATATATATATATATATATATATATATATATATATATATATATATATATATACATATATATATAAATATAAATATATATATATATATATATATATATATATATATATATATATATATATATATATGTATATATATATACATATATATATTGTCACGGCCACCATTCTCCTTCCCCCCGCCTGCCTTCCCTGTACAACAAGCAGGTTGTTTGTTAATTGCTTGAGCACTTGTCACGTCTTCTAATTAGCAGTCGCAAGTGGGATTGCTTGCTCCCACCTCAACGTAAGCCAATCAGGATACTCCGTGACTGCTTCTGGCCTGTATATATACAGTGTCTGAGCTGGATCGGTAGTCACTGGCAGCTCATTACTGCTACCCACTGCTACAAGTCTGCCTCCCTCACCTGTATTGTGTCTCGTCTTTGTATCGTTTTTGTGAACTTCTCTGCTGGTCGGCTTTTTCGGCTAAGTATTTTGTAACCTGTACCTCGTAATCCCCTTATCTCACCAGTGTGTTGTCCAGTATTAGGACAGTTATATTATCTTTATATTTGTGTATTATTTTGTGTGTATTATGTTTACTTTATATGTATATGTTTACTATGCACTGAATTAAATTAAGGTTATGTTACTGAAATATTATTTGAACTCCCCATTCCCAGCATACCACAGCTACATGCGTTCCCTTGCGTTTCTTCACTTTTAAATTTTGTTATACCTTGGGTATTCGGTATGCAATTATATTTATTTTTTTTATTTCACCTTCTAACACCCAAGTTGTGACAAGGGGCGACCTTCCCAGGAAGTAATTGCTAAGTTGGTGATCGTTGTCCTTTATTTGTTACTCCCTTGTGTCCTGTTAATTATTAATCACTTTCTTTTACAGTGACAGTGCTTTGATTTTGTTCAGTGCTTTAATGTGTTTCTTGTATCTGATAAGTGAAGTGTTTTTTTTATTGTAAACCAAGACGAGTGTTGGTATGTGTAGTTTAAATTCTTACGGTAAAACTCTTTTGGTATTGCACTTTGTACCGCCACACCACACATGTTAGATCAAGTGCAGTAAGTAGCAGTCATAGAGTTTACTCAGTTTAAAGTGTTCACAGCCCTCACTAGTAAACTTTATCAGCGTTAGGGTGAGCTAATAAGTGCTTACTTTCGCTCCTCCATTCCGTGTGTACGGATCATTATTGTTTGTGTATCTTTATATCAAGTATCATTTATCGTTCCAAGTATCGGAGTGTCCATTTTTTTTCCCAAGCCTCTCATGTTTCTCCAGTATCATTAAAAATCTTATTCAAGTATCTTTACGCGGTGTGTGATTGTCGGTGACTCGGACGCGAACACTCCATCTATGAATCCTTATCAAGTATCTTTTTCAAGTATTGTTTATACAAACTTGTGTTTGTCTCAGTCTCACACGAACAATAATCTTGGGCATAAGACTAAGGGTATAACGAGACATTAATGAGGGTATGTCTAGTTATCGAAGGGCTGTTTCTGTTTTACGACCCGGCCGTCCTTGTCTATCGAGTGCTAGTTACAGCTAGTTCAATAATTTCATTTGATTCTTTCCCTGTATTCTTTTTATTGTTTACTATTAATAATTAATCATGTCGTTTAACCTAGATGACTTTGTTGCTAATCCATCTTCGGATAAGTTAGCAGGACCTCTCAGAAAAGATGATTGGAAGCAAATTGCCCATCATTATGGCATTGAAATTCACTATAAGCTAAATAAGACTATGATTAAGAATGTGGTGGTTGAAGAGTTAGTCAGCCAAGGGGTACTTGCGGCAGTCGCCATAGATACTTTAACCCCGGCGAGTTCGGTGTTACCTGACGCTCAGGCTGAACCAGCGGGTTACCGCTCGCCTCCCGTTTTGTCACCTGCTAGGCCTTATCAGCGATTTACTGAAGTCAATCCCTTAGAACTGGAGAAATTAAAATTAGACTATCAATTACAAATGCAAAGAGAACTGTTAGAAAGCGAAAAAGAAAGAGAAAAACTCAGATTAGAAGTAGAAAACGAAAGAGAAATCGAAATTCAAAGAGAACGATTCAAACTAGAAAGAGAAAGGCTTGCATTAGAAAAGAAGAAGCTAGAAAGAGAGTTAGAGTTAAAATCTAAAGAGGTGGACATAACAGAAAAAAACAAAGAAAAGGTACTAGAAATACAGGAAAAACAGTTAAAATTAAATGTAGGTAACATGTCCTCCCTCCTTCCTGGCTTTTCTGAAGATGATGTTGATGGGTACTTTAAAACTTTTGAGATTATTGCTAACAAACAAGAATGGCCAAAGGATGAATGGCTTACCATCCTAACTCCAAAATTAACAGGAAAGGCTCTTAGGGTATATAACAGTTTAGATAGGCCTGAGGATTAGGATTTTGTTAAGAAACAGGTCTTGTATGCCTATGCTCTTACTCCTGACGGCTACCGACTGAAATTCAGATCCTTAACCAAGTCCCATACCCAAACTTATGTTGAATTTGCCACTGATAAATTGAGACAGTGTAAAAAGTGGCTTGAGGCTATTAATGTAACAACATTTTCAGAACTAGTTAATGCTGTTGTCTTGGAGGAGTGGAAGAATAAGCTTCCCTTCCACTTGGTGAGATATGTGGAGGAAAGGGGTGAGAAGGAGCTGATCCGAGCAGCAGAGTTAGTGGATGCTCAGGCGTTGATGATAGACACGTGGGGGAGTGGAGCTCGTAGGCAGAGCCCCAGTGTGAGACCCCCCTCTGGTGAACACCTTGCAGGAGTGGGGCGAGGTCTAGGAGGCAACAGTTCACGTCCTGCTCCCCAGCCAGTAACCTGTAATTATTGTAAGAAACCAGGGCATATGATCCAAGAGTGTCGTCATCCGGGGTGTAAAGTGTCCAAAAGTTCCAACACCAAACACACAGTCACTTCTTCTAAGCCAATAGCAGCCTCAAATGTGCATGGTCCTAATCTCTCTCTCTTTGACCCTTTTATCTCTCAAGGATTTGTGTCGATATGTAAGGGTGATCATAAGTACCCTATTACTATACTTAGAGACACGGGTGCAGCCCAGTCCATTCTATTATCCAATGTCATTCCGAACATTTCTGATTCTTACACCGGTGCAAAAGTTTTACTGTCTGATCTAACTTGTCAAACGTCTTATCCCCTAGCAGAAATTTATCTTGAATGTGACCTTCTATCCTCCCCTGTTAAAGTAGCCATACGTCAAGACTCCTTGCCTGTACTCGGAATTCAGTTTCTACTAGGTAATGATCTCGCAGGTACCCTAACAGTTCCTCCAGTGGAGACAGTAGACCAACCTTTACCTGTTAGTCCTACACATGATCTGGATGAAAGACTTCCCCACCTTTTCCCTGCCTGTGCTGTCACCCGGTCTCAAAGTAAGGTCTTAACTGCTCCCTCCGCCAATTCTTCATCCTTAACTCCATCTTTACCTACTACTCCTCCATCCTTTGGGAAGGATGATCTGATAAACAGGGCCATGAACAAAGAAGAACTCATTCAGGCACAACAGCAGGATCACACACTTTCTCATTTACTTCACACAGCTACCGACAAAACAGATATAGACACCACTCCATGCTTTTATTTTGAAGATGGAGTTTTAATGAGAGCATACAGACCACCTACCCACAATAAGTTGCAGTCCTGGTCAGAAACCCATCAAATAGTCCTTCCTACATCGGTTCGGAATAGTATCATCAAAATAGCTCATGATGGTTTTGCAGGACATCTAGGTATCAGGAAGACTTATCTCAAAGTATTGGAACATTTTTACTGGCCGGGGATGCGTAAGGACATTTCCAGTTTCGTGCGGACCTGTCACATTTGCCAGGTAGCGGGTAAACCTAATCAAAACATTCCCAAGGCTCCCCTCAAGACAATTTCTATCAAAGAAGAGCGTTTCAATAAAATAATCATTGATTGTGTCGGCCCCCTACCTAGGACAAAGAAAGGAAACGAATATCTTTTAACTGTAGTCGATGTGACCACCCGTTATCCTGAGGCATTCCCCCTTAAATCCATCACTGCCAAATCTGTAATTGCACCTTTGTTATCTATGTTCACCTCTAAAGGAATCCCCTGTCAGATCCAATCCAATCAAGGTACTAACTTTACGAGTGCTCTCTTTCAACAGGTCCTTACTGAACTGGGAATCAAACATGTTGTCTCCTCAGCCTACCATCCACAATCGCAGGGGTGTCTGGAAAGGTACCACCAGACCCTAAAATCCATGCTACGAAAATACTGCCTGGAGACTAACTTAGATTGGTTACTTTTTTCTATTCGGGAAGCCAATCACGAATCTATGGGTTTCTCACCTTTTGAGTTGTTATATGGGCGATCCATAAGGGGACCTTTAAAAATATTGAAAGATCAGTGGTTCATGCCCCAGTCAGACAGTCACACTAATGTAAATGCATATGTTAAAAATCTACAAAGTAAATTACAGGAAGTACGTAAGTTTTCTAAGTCCCACTTGTCCCGGCTCCAAGGCAAATATTAAGCCCAGTATGACAAGAAAACGAAAAGTAGAACATTTAATTCAGGGGACTTGGTTTTGGCTTTTCTACCTATAACAGGGAGCCCAATGCAAAAGAGGTTTTTAGGGCCATATAAAATTAAAGAACGGCTGGGACCACTTAACTATGTTCTTGAAACCCCAGACCGACGTAAAAAACAGCAGTTGGTACATATTAATCTGATAAAGTCCTACCTTTCCAGACCACCAGAGGAGGGTACCAGCAGTTTGCCAGTGACTCTTGTAACCATTAATGATGATGTAGCTCCTGTGGCAGTGACTTTGTCCGAGGAAAACGAAGGCACCCAATCCATTGACTTTCCCTTGCCTACCAGTGCCTCATTGAATCAAGAACTATTGCTTCAGTCTGATGAGTATTTTTGTGGGCTTAACCCTTGTCAAAAACAGCAGATAATTCACTTGCTAAAACAATTTCCAGCTATTACTTCAGAACATCCAGGCTCTTGCAATATTCTTAAACATGACATTCAATTAAAAGATCCAAACCAACCTCCCATTAGACAACGTCCTTATCACCTTAACCCTGTCAAGACTGAAATCCTCAAACAAGAAGTACAGTATCTTCTTGATCATAATCTAGCCGTACCTAGTCAGTCTCCCTGGGTTTCACCCTGTATCTTGGTTCCTAAACCTAATCAAACTTACCGGATGTGTACAGATTTCCGTAAATTAAACAACGTCACTGTCCGGGATGCCTACCCATTGCCACTCATTGAAACACTGCTAGATACAGTAGGAAATGCCTCTTTCATTTCTACAATAGACTTACTGAAGGGTTATTATCAGGTGCAGTTAACCCAAAGAGCCCAGGCCCTTTCTGCCTTTATTACCCCATTTGGGCTCTATGAATATCAGGTAATGGCTTTTGGACTTACTAACGCTCCTGCCACATTCCAGAGACTCATTAACTCCGTCATCCGAGACCTGCCAGGAGTTCATGCCTACTTGGACGATGTGGTGGTCGTGGCGACCAACTGGAACGAGCACGTGGTGCGTTTGAGAGGACTGTTCCAACAGTTGGAGGACGCAGGACTCTTCATTAACCTCCAGAAGTCAGTGTTTGGTCGTGGCACCGTGACCTACTTGGGTCATGTAGTGGGAAGCGGTACTGTGCGCCCAAAAGAAGCCAACGTGGAGGCGATCCTTTCCTTCCCTACACCCACGACACGAAAGGAGGTGATGAGGTTCCTCGGGATGGCGGGGTATTACCGTCGATTCTGCAGCAACTTCTCGACTGTGGCTGCACCCCTCACCACTCTGACTAGCCCTGCTCAGCCTTTCAAGTGGACTCCAGCGTGCCAGACGTCTTTTACCCACATCAAGAACTTCTTGGCTTCTGAACCAGTACTTAAGGTACCTGATTATCAGCGGCCCTTCCACCTGCTGGTTGACGCGAGTGGAATTGGAGTTGGGGCAGTGCTGTTGCAACCAGATCCATCCTCCACCATTCTGCACCCTGTGGCTTTCTTCTCTGCCAAATTGAAGAGTCACCAGGTGAGTTACTCAACCATCGAGAAGGAAGCCTTGTCCCTGATTCTGGCAGTTAACAAGTTCAAATGTTACCTACAGTCTGCTTCATGTCCAATCAAAATATTCACCGACCACAACCCGTTAGCCTTCATCCAGAAATCCAAACTAACCAATCAGAAGATTCTTCGCTGGGCACTTACTCTTCAAGAATACCATCTCGAAATTCACCACATCAAGGGATCAGACAACATCATTGCGGACACCTTATCTCGTGCTCCAACAGGTTAACCTCCTTCATGTCCCACTTCGGAGGTCTTCGGTGGGGGGGTGTCACGGCCACCATTCTCCTTCCCCCCGCCTGCCTTCCCTGTACAACAAGCAGGTTGTTTGTTAATTGCTTGAGCACTTGTCACGTCTTCTAATTAGCAGTCGCAAGTGGGATTGCTTGCTCCCACCTCAACGTAAGCCAATCAGGATACGCCGTGACTGCTTCTGGCCTGTATATATACAGGGTCTGAGCTGGATCGGTAGTCACTGGCAGCTCATTACTGCTAACCACTGCTACAAGTCTGCCTCCCTCACCTGTATTGTGTCTCGTCTTTGTATCGTTTTTGTGAACTTCTCTGCTGGTCGGCTTTTTCGGCTAAGTATTTTGTAACCTGTACCTCGTAATCCCCTTATCTCACCAGTGTGTTGTCCAGTATTAGGACAGTTATATTATCTTTATATTTGTGTATTATTTTGTGTGTATTATGTTTACTTTATATGTATATGTTTACTATGCACTGAATTAAATTAAGGTTATGTTACTGAAATATTATTTGAACTCCCCATTCCCAGCATACCACAGCTACATGCGTTCCCTTGCGTTTCTTCACTTTTAAATTTTGTTATACCTTGGGTATTCGGTATGCAATTATATTTATTTTTTTTATTTCACATTCTAACACCCAAGTTGTGACAAGATATATATATATATATATATATATATATATATATATATATATATATATATATATATATATATATATATATATATACATACATATATATATATACATATATATATGTATATATATATGTATATGTATATATATATATATATATATATATATATATATATATATATATATATATATATATATATATATATACATATGTACATATATAAATATATATATATATATATATATATATATGTGTGTGTGTATATATACATATGTAATATACATTAATATATATATATATATATATATATATATATATATATATATATATATATATATATATATATTAATGTATATTATATATGTATATATATACACATATGTAATATACATAAATATATATATATATATATATATATATATATATATATATATATATATATATATATATATTATATATATATATATATATATATATATATGTACATATATATATATACATATATATATATATATACATATATATATATATATATATATATATATATATATATATATATATATATATATATATATATATATATATACATATATATATATGTATATATATATATATATATATATATATATATATATACATATATATATATATGTATATATATATATATATATATATATATATATATATGTATATATATATATATATATATATATATATATATATATATATATATATATATATATATATATATATATATATATTGCCCCTATGGCCATGGGGGCTTAAAAACAATTAGAATAGCGCCAACGTATCCCTGTGTGTCGTAAGAGGCAACTCAAAGGGACGGGACGAGGGGGATGGGAACTCCCTCTTCTGTAATATATACTTTTGTGAGACATCAAAGAGGTGGTGCTAGGGGGAGAGTGACAGCTCCCTGGACTCTAGTTTTGGGGTGTCTGAATGTGCGTGGATGTAGTACGATACAGAGTAAAAGATGTGATATAAGAAGTATGTTTAGGAATAGAAGAATGGATTTATCGGCTTTGTGTGAGACAAAGATAAAGGGGATGGGTGAAGTGATGATTCATTAAGTGACTAGTAGAGTGTCTGGGATTGAAAGGGGAAGAGCAAGAGAGGTTGAGTCCTTATTGCTAAGTGGATGGATGACAGGTAAAATAGTGGAAAGGAAGGAGATATCATCTAAGTTAACGTGGGTAAGGGTTAGGTTGGGTCGGGCATGTTGGGCTTTTGTTAGTGTGCATGGGCCAGCTTGTGAGAGAAGTGAAGGCGGAATGAGCTCTTGAATTAATTAACTAGGTGTGTAGAAGGACTGGGTAGAAGGAATTATGTAGTTGTCATGGGGGCCCTAAATGATAGAGTGGACGCTGGAGAGGTAAAAGGTGTCATTGGGAAGTATGGCGTCCCAGGTGAAAATGAGAGTAGTGAGAGATTGGTAGATATGTATGTTGAACAAGAGACGGTGATAAGTTCTAGCTTTTTCAAAAAGAAAGATAAAGACAAGTATTCATTGGTAAGAGTGGTAAATGGAAGAGTGGTTGAAAGGGCATTAATGGATTATGTGTTGATAAATAAAAGGATGTTTGGAAGATTGAAAGAAGTGCATGTGTTTAAGGGTATGGCTAATGGTATGTCTGATAATTTTTTGTGGAATGAAAATTAGTTGTAGAAAAAGAGTGGGGGGAAAAGAGTGGGGGATGTAAATAGGAGCTAGTGAGGGTTGAAATGTTAATAAAACTGGAGGTAAAAAGTGAATATCAAGAAATGTTGAAAATTGCATATGACTGTATGAGAAACTGGTAATTTGGAGGAGGAGTGGAAGTTAATAAACAAAAATTTTATTGGTATTGCAAGTTATGTGTGTGGCAAGAAGTTTGTTGGAGGCAGAATGAGGAAGGGCAGTAAATGGTGGAATGAAGGAGTGAAGGTAAAAGAGGAAGTGAAAAAGCGGGCATTTCAAGAATGGCTGCAGAGTAATGGTGTCGAGAAGTATGAAAGATATATATTGAAAAATGTGGAAGTAAAGTGCAAGGTAACTGAGGCAGAGAGGGTGGCTGACCTGAGGTGGGGTCAGGGATTGGATCGTTCAAATGAAAAGAATAAGAAAAAGTTTTGGAAAGAAGTGAAAAGAAAAATTAAGGCGGGTTCGAGAATTGAAGAGACAGTGAAAGATGGAAATGGAAAGTTGTTAAAAGAGTGGAGGCAAGGAAAAGTTGGCCGGAATATTTTGAAAGTTTACTGAATGTTCAGGATAATAAGGAGGCAGATAAAATTGCTGTTGCAGGTGTTGAGTTGCCAGTGATGGGAGATGACAATGAGAGAGAGATTACAAGAGAGAAAGTGAAGAGAGCACTAGAGGAAACGAGAGTAGGAAGAACACCTGGTATGGATGGTGTGAGAGCTGAAATGTTGAAGGAAGGGGGTGTGACTGTACTTGAATGGTTGGTGAGATTGTTTGATATGTGTTTTGTGTTGTCAATGGTACCAGTAGATTTAGTTTGTGCATGTATTGTACCGCTGTATAACGGTAAGGGAGATGTGCATGAGTGTTGTAATTGAAGTGGTATTAGTTTGTTTAGTGTAGTTGGAATAGTGTAGGGTATAGTACTGATTAATAGGATTAAGGATGAGATAGAGAATGCAATCTTAGAAGTACAGGGTGGTTTTAGAAGAGGTAGGGGATGTATGAATCAGGTTTTTACAGCTAGGCAGATATGCGAGAAATATCTAGCAAAAGGTAAGGAGTTGTATGTTGCATTTATGGATCTGGAGAAAGTGTATGATAGAGTTGATAGGGTAGCGATGTGGAATGTGATGAGGTTTTATGGAATTGGTGGAAGGTTGTTGAAAGCAGTGAAAAGTTTCTACAAAGGTAGTAAGACGTGTGTTAGGATAGGAAATAAAGTGAGCGATTGGTTTCTGTTGAGAGTAGGGCTGAGACAGGGGTATAGTAGGTTGCCATGGATGTTGAACTAGTATGTTGATGGAGTCGTGAGAGAGGGGAATGCTCGAGTGCTTGGACGAGGATTGAAACCAGTAGACGAGAATGATCATGACTTAGAGGTAAATCAGTTGTTGTTTGCGGATGTTACTGTACTGGTTGCAGACATGGAAGAGAAGCTTAGCCAATTAATGACAGAATTTGGAAGGGTATGTGAGAGAAGGAAGTTGAGAGTTAAAGTGGGTAAGAGTAAGGTTATGAGATGTACGAGAGGGGAACGTGGTGGGAGGTTGAATGTCATGTTGAATGGAGAGTTACTTTACTTACTTTACTTTGATGGATGCTTTTCCAGTCCCATACAGCAGGAAACCCCATGTTCTACACGACCTCCACTGTCGTTTTACCTTGTTTGTTCAGAGTATTTAACATTTCATACCGCGTAATGTTCATTTAATGTTAAATCGTCACTGTTGTACAACTGTTGTTAACACTAAGTCCAATGTATGCCCAGTTAAAGTAGTTGTACAGTCAACATTATTCCCTAGTCGATATGATTCTAATAACTCACTAAATGTCAAAGCGTCAGGATTTGATGCACCATCTATCCAAATATTGGGGTCTCCACAGATAACTAATTCGTTTTTCTCCATGATGATCATCTCAATGAGAGTACCGAATTCTCAAAAAAAGATACTAGTGTTTGTTCTAGAAAGTTAGTAGATTGTTACAAAGGATATTTTTCTGTTTTTTGGCGCAAAGTTTATTGCTATATATTCAAAGCTTGTTACACTAGGTCTTTTCAATATTTTGAGATTTGAGTAACTTTTATGAATAAAGAGTCCGACACTCCCACCAGACCTACCTTCTCTCGGTATGTGAAAGAAGGCACGTGAGGGGGGGGGAGGTGTCATTTCAGTGATCTTTGCCTTGTCCAAGCTATTTAGAAATGTTTCAGATAATGCTAGCATATCAAAATATTTCTCATTTATCAATTCTCAAATTTGAATAGTCTTATTACCTACAGATTGTATAATTACATAGTCACAGTTTATGATCTCCTTAGTAACCATGATCAGTATTATCTGCTAGTCTTTTCAATTCCAAGTCATGAGCTTTGCATTTTCTAGAATTTACTGTGTGGGCACTTGGTTTGTTTAACTTTGTGCAGTTTATACACTTCGACACTTGCGAATTACACTCCTTGGTGGAATGTCTTCCTGAACATTTCCTGCAGACCTTATTATCATTCTTAGACTTGCAATCTTTTTCAAGATGTCCATACCTCTGACAGTGGTAGCAGATGATCATGTGATACCTATCACGTATGTTATAAATACTCCGTTGTAACGAAACTGTCCCCATTATCATGAATAGCCCTCTAAACTTCAGGACCACATTTCAGCACATAGTGGGTGGTCCCCCACCCAGGGTTTTTCCTTCAGGAATACACTTATCTTCTCTTCTATATTTTGGATTTATTCCAGGCAGCGATTTCTTTGAATGAAAGCATTTACTACATCCTCTTCATCATTGTACACATTGCATATCATTATTTTCGGTTTTAGTTTTCCAATTTTTCTTGTTCCAGTGTCAGCCACCAATGTCTGAATTCTGTTTGCCACCTCTTCCCTGATTATTTTGTTTGCAAAGTTTACAACAACATTTCTATTAGTAGTTGACCTCGTGTTAAGTATAAGAATGTCTTTAAGTGATTGTTCAACCTCCCGTTTTCTTTCTGTAATTTTAATT
>NC_090732.1:51540243-51555243 GCF_036898095.1 Palaemon carinicauda | reverse complement strand
GGCCGGCAGTTGCTGCCGACCGGCACAGGCATTTGAACCAGAGTGCTGCCGCCCTATAGCTGTTAAGTAGTATACTTTAAAGCTAGTTGTGGTGTGTGCCGGCCGGCAAAGGCAGGCCGGCACACATCCCCCTATACTGTACTAGTATTCTTCAGTAAAACATATACAGTAAGAAGAAAACTATGGTAAGGGTTTTGGTACAGCACTGTGTCTTCTAACACTATTGTTTTTTCTTGCACATCCCTTTGCTGTTGCCCTACAGATAGGAAGCTGAGTTCTTCCCTGTCTATTATCCAGGATTTTAAAATCATTGCTTAGGTGTGAGCTCCACCTGTTTCCTCTGGAAACCTTGCATTGGTTACTCTAGAAGAGATAAACCATTTTGATTTTATTATCTGGAAGGCTGCAACAATGGGTTGTGAGGGAAACACAAGTGTGTGTCTTTCCTTTCTGAATTGTTATGCTATACTATGCATATCCAGTGATACATAGTTCACTTGATACTCATGGAAATTTCTTCTCTTTACAGAAGGACACTCCGAAGTGGGGAAGTGCTTTCTGCAATGTCAGCAGCAAGAACCTCTGCGGACATGAGTTTTGTAGGAGACACGCAGCATACGCTGTCTCCAAGGATGATCTCCGGTATTGGGACCCTCAGGTAGGTACTGTGTGCACTAACCTGATTACTGAGACATTTAAATAGCTAGGAAGAAGCTTCGTTCCTGGGTAAGGGGCTTCCAAAAGAACACTTCTGGCCCTTATCTTCCAAGTGAGAAGATGAGGGCGTATCCTTTCCCTAAGGCATCAGCTGATGCAGTGATTCCCCAGCCTCAAGAGGAGATCCCCTAAGTTCAGATCCAGGTGGATGCTGAAGTCGCGGTCGCGATGCAAGACATCCAGCTAGATGACAGGATGTCTGATGTGGACGGGTGTCAGGAGGAAGACCTCCTGGCAGAAGCCCAGGATGAAGTTCAAGCCCCTCTATATCGGCCGGTCCCCCAGTAGAGCTGGGACAGGCCCTCTCTTCTATTGTTGGAATGATCCAACAAATGCAGAAGGAGAATCAGGAGAAGGCGGCTGCAATGGAACTGCGAATGCAGTGCCTTGCAGAATCACATGGGCCCCAGAAAAAGCTCAATGTGAAAGACCTTCCCTTGTGCTCAGATGCTAACCCATGGAGGTATGCTGAGCACATGCCGATGACGACTGGAAAGATCGTCATCTCGGATAAGCTGGGCTCAGTTCCCCTGGAGGGTGGAATTCTGGCCCAGAGAGGCATCATATCCGGACTGTTATGTCCGGCTGAGGAAGGAACCAGCTTCAAAGGAGGAGACAGAGCCGAAGGAGGTCATAGTGATGGACCATGCTAAGGCTCAAGCTCTACTTTCATCCTCGATGAAAGAGAGGGGCTTCTCTAACTCAATGGTAGCCGCATTGAATAGGAAGCTCCCTTCCTTTGTGTCCTCGCCTACTAGAGCCTTCCCCTTTTTACAGAAAGGGTTTCTGGCTGTACTAAAAGCAATCGAGGCCAGCAAGTCTTGCCCCTCCCTAGAGGAGTGTAAACCCTTGTCGCTGGCCCTGCCTATGGACCACAAAGACTGGAAGGACGTCCATCTTACGTTCTCAGTGGGAAAGTTGGAGGCTGATATTGCCGGACGTCAGTTCGGCAAGGACCTCCCTAAGCTGTCTGACTTTCTTTTGCGAAGTGAGTTCGATACAAAAGAAAGACTGTCTGCCTCAATGTCTCTTCAGACTACTCTCGAGACGATGGCAAGTGACCCCAAGGTCCATGAAATGTTCATGGTAGTGGCCAAGCCTCATCTGGCCACAGTGACGAAGGACCTTTATGGCTTCGTCAAGGCAAGGAGAGCTTGTAGGGAGTTCGTGTTTACCTCGGCTACGGTGAGGCACGAGCCAAAGAAACTAATCTCCTCCAACATTTGGGGAAAAGACCTTTTCCCTACCGACTTGGTCAAAGAAGTTGTTGATAAGGCCGCCTTGGAGAATAGAAACCTTCTCCAGAAGTAGGGCCTGGCTATCAAAAGAAAGTCTTCCCCGGATGAGGGTCCTCAACCAAAGAGGAAGACTATGAGGACTAGGCTACCGTCTCGGCCAGCCAAGCCTCTTAGACAGCAACAGCAACTGCAATTGCCATTGCCCCCAGTGCCCCAGATCGTGGCACAAACCCCGACCACCTTTCAGTGGGTACCCCAGGCCGTGTCGACACAGTCCACGGCATTCACCCCAGCGTTCGAAGGGCAGTCTACTTCCTTTCGAGCAAAGCCTAGAGGAGCAGCCAGAGGCTCGTCTAGACGCCCCTCAAGGGGAAGGGGATTCAGGGGTGGTCGTGGTCAGGAAGGCAAGACCTCAGGACGGCAGTCCAAGTGAGGTGATACCGGTAGGAGGGAGACTTCTGAAATTTCGGGATCGGTGGACCTTCGATCCCTGGGCCCACAGCCTACTCAAGAATGGACTGGGCGGGAGCTGGTACAGCACTCCACCCCCGTGCCTTCGGTTTTTCCAACACTCCACCCCCGTTATGGAGGAGTACGTTCAAGAACTGTTGGAGAAAAAAGGTGATCCGAAGGGTGAAGCCCATCAATTTCTAAGGGAGGCTGTTTTGTGTTCCCAAGAAAGACTCGCAAAAGCTCAGAGTCATTCTGGACTTGTCGCCACTCAACAAGTTCATAGTGAATTGCAAATTCAAAATGCTAACACTGCAACACATAAGGACCTTACTGCCCAAGAGGGCATATTCCGTCTCTATAGACTTGTTAGACGCCTATTGGCACATTCCAATTAGCCATCGACTCTCCCCCTACCTAGGTTCAGGCTACAACGAAGACTATACGCCTTCGGAGCCATGCCATTCGGGCTAAACATAGCCCCAAGGATTTTTACGAAGCTTGCGAGCGTAGCTCTCAGACAATTACGCCTAAAGGGAATTCAGGTAGTAGCCTACCTGGACGACTGGTTGGTGTGGGCAGCATCCGAGACAGAATGCTTGCAAGCTTCCAGTCAAGTGATCCAGTTCCTAGAGTACCTAGGCTTCAAGATCAACAGAAAAAGTCTCGACTTTCTCCATCTCAAAAGTTCCAGTGGCTGGGAATCCACTGGGACCTTTTGTCACACCGTTTCTCCACCCCGGCGAAGAAAAGGAAGGAGATAGCGGGTTCTGTCAAGAGACTTCAAGATTCCGAAAGGATATCAAGACACGAGCAGGAGAGAGTACTGCGCTCTCTCCAGTTTGCTTCGGTGACAGACCCAGTGCTAAGAGCACAGCTAAAGGATGCAATCGGAGTTTGGAGAAGTTATGCATCAAACGCGTGAAGAGATCTGAGAAGACCAGCCGCTTCGGCTAAGTACTCTTCTCAGGCCTTGGTCCCAAGCCAGACATCTAAAGAAGTCGGTTCTTCTTCAGCCACCTCCCCCGTCGGTGACGATTCACTCAGACGCCTCGAAGGAGGGATGGGGAGGTCACTCTCATCGGAAAAAAGTCCAGGGGACTTGGTCCAGGCTATTCAAGACCTTTCACATAAAACTTTCTAGAAGCTAGGGCAGTGCTCCTTACCTTAAAGAAAGTCTCCCCGCGTCACTCGATCCACATAAGGTGGTGATAGACAGCGAGGTAGTTGTGAGATACTTGAATCGACAAGGATCGAGGTCACCACCTCTCAACCAGGTGATGTTGGCCGTCTTCCGATTGGCGGAAAAGAAGAAGTGGTACCTGTCGGCAGTTCACCTTCAAGGAGTCCGCAATGTGACAGCGGACGCTCTATCCAGGTTCACACCGATAGAGTCGGAATGGTCCTTAGACGCAGGATCATTCTCCTTCATTCTGAATCAGTCCCAGAACTGCCGATAGACCTCTTTGCGACGAAAGACAACAAGAAGTTGCCCCTGTTCGTGCCCCGTACGAGGACCCCTTAGCGGAAGCAGTGGACGCGATGTCCCTCGACTGGAACAGATGGTCCAAGATTTATCTGTTCCCTCCTCACAACCTTCTGTTGAGGGTCCTCAACAAACTGAGATCCTTCAAAGGGTAGCGGCAATAGTGGCCCACAAGTGGCCGAACAGCGTGTGGTTCCTCCTAGCATTGGAACTGTAGCTGAAGTTTGTACCACTACCAGATCCAGTTCTGACCCAGCGAGTCCAGAAGTCAACTGTTTGCGCTTCATTACAGAAAACCCGGACCCTGCAGCTCATGATTTTCTCTCCCTAGCGGTGAGAAAGCGTTTCGGGATTTCGAAAGCCAGTATAGACTTCCTTGAGGAATATAAGTGCAAATCTACTAGAAGGCAATATGAGTCATCTTGGAGAAAATGGGTGGCCTTTTGTCAAGGCGAAGATTCCGCAGGAGATCTTGACAGACTTCTGCTTATCTTTCTTCTCCACCTCCATGGTCAAGGGTTGGCAGCTTTGACAAGACCCATTCTATATGCCTTCCAGGTCGACCTAGGTAACGAGATCTTTAATAAAGTTCCGAAAGCCTGTGCTAGGCTCAGACCTTCAGCACCTCCAAAGCCCATTTCATGGTCTTTAGACAAGTTCTTCATTTCGCTTCTCTGTTGAGCAATGAAGAGTGTGCGTTAAAGGATTTGACACAAAAAGTTATTTTCCTATTTTGCACTCGCGTCCGGGGCCAGGGTTAGTGAGATTGTAGCCTCTCGAGAGAGGCAGGTCGTGTTCAGTTCCTGGATAGGGGAGAACTGAACCTGTTTCCGGATCCTATGTTTCTCGCCAAGAATGAGTTACCCACCAACAGGTGGGGTCCCTGGAGAATCTGCCCTCTGAAAGAAGATGCATCTCTATGTCCAGTAGAATGCCTAAAGGTCTATCTTCATAGAACTTCAGACTTCAAGGGTGGTCAACTATTCAGGGGAGAAACATCAGGCTCAAATTTATCTCTGAATCAACTCAGAGCGAAAATCACATATTTTATTCGCAGAGCGGATCCTGACAATACACCCGCAGGTCACGATCCGAGGAAAGTTGCCTCATTCTTAAATTTCTTTAATTGTATGGATTTTGAACATCTCCGTTCATACACTGGCTGGAAGTCTTCCAGAGTGTTCTTTCGCCACTATGCGAAGCAAGTAGAGGAACTAAAACAGATCTGTGGTAGCAGTGGGTCGCGGTGTTAACCCTACTGTTTAACTCTGCGAGGAACAGTGGTCTTAATAGGGACGATTAATCCCAGGGTGAGTGTGTAGTTACATACTGTACTACAAACTAAGTGAGGGCACTGTGTTGCCCATCCAGACTGTTCCATTTCCGAAGGTGAACCTAGCATAAGTGCAGACATGTGTGCCGAGCGTTTCTAACGCTAATGTCATTGATTTGTAATACAGGCTTTTATGACTTTGATACCTCGGTATCTTAAAAGTGGCATCTAATGTTTTTTCTTTCAGACAAACAAGCTCTGTTTACTATCATACTTATGCTTAAAGTTTTGGGTTATCCTCTTCTTATGTATATATATATATATATAATTGTGGTTAACCTGTCTATTTCTTGCCTGTCGATAATCTGGTTCTTGAGAACCTTGCGTCTCAATCACCTGTGTCAATTTATTGGTATAATTGAGCATTCATTCTATGTACCTTATCTGGGATAATTCTAATAGAATTGTTCCTTTATGCAAGCTATGTTGCATTGGTTTTCCTCCTATGCGGATATAAAACCTTTGTCCAATACAAGTATTGTGCGGAGAACTGGTCGATATTTCATATTGACGCAGTGGTTCTTTACAAACTATGCTTTACTTAATATAGGGCGAGACCACTATATTAGCTTGCCTGGTATTCATACATAGATATATGTACTCTTCGAGACTTTTCCAGAGTCTTGTAGGACTCTTCCCTGTAGGGGGCAGGAAGCTCTAACATAGTTTATAGTTAGTTGAAAAGATGTATAACGGTAACATCTTAGGTCTCTAGGTCTAGTCGACCGGGAAAAAATTACCTCCGGGGAGTACGGCACGTTCTGAGAATCCACAGATACAGTAATGCTCTGGTACACTTCCATCAGGACGACATGGCTTGAGCCCAAAAAACGGATTTTGAGCAAAGCGAAAAATCTATTTTTGGGTGAGATGGCCATGTCGTCCTGATGGACCCGCCCTTGCCTTTCTAAGAAAGGGCTGTAGGACCCCTCCCTACATACAGTATCTGTAGCACCTCGTGTACGCTACAAGGAATACAGATGGCGCCAGGATTGGCGCCAGGCACGCATATATATATATATATATATATATATATATATATATATATATATATATATATATATATATATATATATATATATATATATATATATAGTGACTTTTGCCGATTTAAAGTGTTTTTTTTCCAAATATGCCATATGTTTTAATACATTAAAGTCTTGATTCTATTAACGACCTCGGGATCAGAGCCCCCAGGCGATATAACTCAAGTTATAAAATCTGACCAGCTGGGTTTCGAGCCCTGGACCATGATACTTATTGCTTACCCACGAAAAAAGATAAAATTCAATGACATTTCAGGTGTACATATACCTGTCTAATTCAAGTTTTTTGTACTTAGAATTGAAATAAACCTATCTTCATCATCGTAGCTAATTGGTAGGTATGTAATTTGGCATTCAATTAATGATAAATTTTGCATATATAAACATGTTTTTTATATTTCAATTAAGCCATATATTTTGTTACAATAAAGTCTGGATTCCCGTAACGTCCTCGGGATCTGAACACCAGTCAAATTCACTGAAAGACTATAGTATCTGACAGGCCGGGTTTAGAACCCCGGTAAAGGATACTTGTACGGTTTGTGCTAGGGTTCTGATGCCGATGTTGTTAACAGAATCCAGTACTTCAATGTATTAGAATATATGTCTTATTTGAAATATGGAAACCACGTTTAAATTTGCAATGTGTCAGAAGCCCGGACGTTAACTCCAAGGTTCCCATAAGAGTCTCCAGATGAGTTTTTGATCGTTTTGAAACGGTCGCAATGATGATTAAATGGCCAGAAGATAAATGGACTATGTTAATGTAGAGACTACTCTTTTGGAAGGGCCGCAGTGCATACTTATCCTTATCTCAGGACCAGAGGATGGAGTATCAAGAGGTGAAGAGGAGTGTGCTTCAAGTGTGCTCCTCCATGTTGACCAGTTTTTCCGACTTTTTACTATAGTCTATGGATATCATCAATCACTTTTATTATTATTCTGTACATATTGTTTTTGTTTTAATTCTTGTTAATCTAGTTTTTAAGTATGATGTCTCTTTTTTATTTCTATTAATTCTTATGCTGTCTGGAGACATTGAGCGAAATCCGGGACCAGTACGTCCTAGATTTCGTCAATGTCGTCTTCTGTATTGCAATATTCGTGGTCTTCATGCAAATATCCGAGACCTTACAGTTGCGTCCAGACAGTATGATATTCTTTTGTGTTCAGAAACTTTGGTTTCTAATATGAGGCACTCATCTGAGCTCCTTATAACTGGTTTTAAGAAGCCAATAATGCTGAAACGTGATTCCATTCCTAGGGTCAGGGGAATGGTGGTGTATATTAGGACCGAGTACCCTGCTTCTCATAAGTCCTGCTATCAATGTGGATGTCATGAGATTCAGGTAATAAAAGTTTGTGGCAGGCATAACAACTTTTATTTGTGTTCAATCTACCGGAATCCAGACATGGATGATTCTATCTTCGATTGTCTTCTTACCATTATGGCTAAGATACAAGAAGATGATAGAAAGGCTTCGTTTGTCTTTGTTGGTGATTTTAATGCTCACCATAGGGAGTGGTTAAGTTCTATCTCTCCTACCGATCGCCATGGCTTAAGAGCTTTAGACTTTGCCTCGGAATCAGGCTGTGAGCAAATCATAAATGAAGCTACTCACAGGTCTGGTAATTGCTTGGACCTCGTATACACTGACTCCCCTGGCGTTATAACTAGTAAGGTTGGTTCTCCAGTCGGGACTTCTGATCATGCCTTGATTTCATTATTAGTGAAGACTGAGCAGCCTCTCCCTGATATATCATATTCTTGTAAAATTTATATGAAATCCCAAGCAGACTGGAATGGGATTTTGTATGATCTTTTGTGCTTGAATTGGTCACAATTATATAATAGTGTAGATCCTGTTGTCCCTTTGAATGAGAATCTAGTCAACATAATTGATAGGCGTATCCCTTCTCGTGTGCTAAGGTACCGAATGAAGGACAAACCGTGGTTCAATGATGATTGTAGACGTGCTTATCTGGAGAAGCAGGAGGCCTATCACCTTTGGAAGGGTAACAGATCAGATTTGACCTGGAACAACTATACTCAGCTTCGAGCTTTTGCTCAGAGAGTTTATGCCTCAACTGAAAAGGAGTACAATTTAATCATAAAAGAAACCCTCTCTGGTACAACTCAGGAACATAAATGGTGGTCTACCCTTAAATCTGCACTCTTTGGTGTAGATGCAACAGTTCCTCCTTTACTTAAACCAGATGGCTCAGTCACTCACTGTCCAAAGGAAAAGGCAACCCTTTTGGCTGATGTTTTTGACAGTAAACAGAGTAATGAAAAACTTGAACTTCCTCATTCCTGTTTTCCTGAGGCTAAACTAACTAGTTTAGCTTTTCGATCTCGTGAGATTAAAGATCTATTGATGGACCTTGATGCTTATGGAGGTGTAGACCCTAATGGTATTTTTCCTTTGTTTTTTATAAAGACAGCAGATTTCTTAGCTCCAAAGTTATCTGTTATTTTACGCAAGTTAGCAAGAAGAGGAGCTTTTAGCACTTGTAGGAGAATTGGTAATGTTACTCCTCTATGTAAATGTGTTTGTGGTAGCTCAAGTCCCACTGATTACCGCCCAATTTCCATAACTCCCATATTTTCTAAAGTTTTTGAACGTCTTCTGGCAAAACGTCTTAATAGGTTTGCTGAAGGTAATCACCTATTCCCTAGTTTGCAATTTGGTTTTCGGAAAGGCCTTGGAGCATGTGATGCCCTTCTTACAATCTCCAATGCAGTACAGAAATCCCTTGATTGTGGTCGGGAAGTTCGTATGATTGGCCTTGATTTTAGTGCTGCCTTTGACCGTGTTAATCATGAGGCCCTTGTTTTCAAACTGAAACAGTTGGGAGTGGGTGGGTCGTTTCTTAGCATTATTATTGATTTTTTAAGTAGTAGATCTCAAAGAGTTTTTGTTGATGGGCACCATAGTGAGTATAGGAATGTGATATCCGGTGTTCCACAGGGTAGTGTTCTTGGCCCATTACTTTTCATACTATATACACATGACATGTGGTTTGGCCTAGAAAATAAGCTTGTTGCATATGCAGATGATGCTACTCTCTTTGCATCAATTCCATCCCCTGAATGTAGATCTGGGGTTGGTGAATCCCTTAATAGAGATTTAGCTAAAATTAGTGCATGGTGCAAATTATGGGGTATGAAGTTGAATCCTAACAAAACTCAAAGTATGATTGTAAGTAGGTCAAGGACGGTGGCTCCTCAACATCCGGATCTCAGTATTGATAATGTTTCTTTAAATTTGTATGACTCTTTCAAGATTTTAGGCGTGATTCTTGACAGCAAATTTACTTTTGAGAAACATATAAGGTCTGTGTCTTCTTCAATTGCACAAAAAATTGGCTTATTGAGAAAGTCTTTTAAGATATTCGGTGATCAATCTATTCTGAAGAAGTGTTTTAATTCTTTTATCCTACCTTGTTTTGAGTATTGTTCTCCTGTCTGGTCTTCAGCTGCTGATTCTCATCTTAATTTGTTGGACAGAAACTTACGGTCTATTAAATTTCTTATTCCTGATCTAGATATTAATCTCTGGCACCGTCGATCAATTAGTTCATTATGCATGTTGCATAAGATTTTTCATAACTCTGACCATCCTTTACATTCAGCTCTCCCTGGACAATTCTATCCTGTTCGTAATACTAGGCAGGCAGTTAATTCTAATAGCCAGGCCTTCTCCATCATAAGACTCAATACTACGCAGTACTCTAGAAGTTTTATTCCAGCTGTTACCAAGTTGTGGAATGATCTTCCTAATCGGGTTGTTGAATCAGTAGAACTTCAAAAGTTCAAAGTTGGAGCAAATGCTTTTTTGTTGACCAGGCGGACATGAGTCTTTTTATAGTTTATATATGACATATTTGTTGTTGACGTTGTTAATAGTTTATATATGATATATCTCTTTTGACATTACCTTTTTTAGAATGATTTATTGTTAATTTGTTCTCTTCAGTTATTTATTTCCTTATTTCCTTTCCTCACTGGGCTATTTTTCCCTATTGGAGCCCCTGGGCTTATAGCATCTTGCTTTTCCAATTAGGGTTGTAGCTTGGATAGTAATAATAATAATAATAATAAGTGTATCAGATGATCCCTGAATATTATAATGAAAGGTTCCAAAGTTTATGTGAGGATAAGAAAATTACTTTCCTGGATTACACTTATTAGGTATAACGATGTTTTAAGAGATGAAGAGAGGCTGCTAATTTAAAGGAGATGGCTGATTTAAAAGAAATGACAATACTAGAGCAGTCTCAATGAGGAATTCTTGAACACATTTGAGCGTACTTGAGAGAGAGAGGTGAAGAAACTTAATAAAGCCGTTTTGCTGAGTGAAGATTATGATATTATCATTTGTAAACCCTCCACTGGGATGAAGTTTCAACCATCGTTCTGACCAAGTGTCAAGAATTTGCCGTACCTTGGAAACCCATTCGGTAATAACTACGGGAACAAATTATCAGTCACAACGGAAGTAACACTGGTACGGTCCCTAAGCAGAATGCAATAGTACCACAGCAACAAACGTTGGGTTGTCCTCATTCAAGTATCAAGAGAGCTCATATCAGTAAAGAATGTTGGTCAAACCTACTGAAAGCAGTTGCCAAACTGAATAAGGATAATTTGACATCACAGACTGCGAAGACGAAGAAGTAATCGGGAAAAGACGGAGAAGAAAATAAACCAGCCAATGTTTACACGACAAAAGGATGAACCCAAAGAGCATGGATGCCTTTAAACCATATATTCATGAAGGTATGTTAGCAGCAATAGACGGAAGTGATCGAACCCCGGTCAGGATATTGTTCGACCCAGGTTGTAACCATAGTGTGGTGGTACGAGGAGTTCACACGTTGGTGGAACCGTCTCTCACAGGGCACTCAGTTTTCTTTTGAAGAGAATAGGAGGTGAGGAGGTCACCCCTATTTGCCATTTAAGATTGTCTAACGAGTTGGTGACAGGTACTTTTCACTGTGCGGTAACTGGTTAATTAGCTATGAAATTTGTAGATATCCTGCTGGGTAATGAGGTTGGCGGAGCGCCGTTTGTCCCTTGTCCCATTGTAATGGAGAAACCTTTGAAATATAATCCTATGACTGCACTCGAGAAGGACTACACGTATCTGTTTCCTAGTTGTGTTATGACTAAGTATATGAAGAAGAAAGTGGCTGCTGAAAAAGAAGAAAAAAAATCGAAGGCGCAATGAGCTTGACGGATTTGTTTTCTGAAAAAGCGGATTCCTTTGATGGTACGCAAGAAGACAACTCCCCAGTATGCCCAAATTAAGAGGAACGGCCATACGGGCTGAGAAGAGGATAAAGAAGAAATGGACTTCGAAGTGTTAGTAAGTTCAACGTTAGAAGTAGGACAACTGAGTAGGAATAGGCTGATAGGATTGCAACGTTAACAGAGTTATGGTACCCTATGGTGGACGAGATGGAGGCACGGCAGTCTCCAAACTGTCATTAACTTAAGGATGGGATGGGTTGCTTATGAGGGAGCATAGACCCACTGATATCCCTGGGAATGCCGACTGAAGATTATATCGGCAAATATTAATTCCTGCACCGTTGAGAAGACAGGTGATCGATGTCGCACACAGGAGGGAACATATCTGGATAAGGAAGACAACGGAGAATATAATGAAACACTTTTTCTGGCCTGGCATGGATAAGGACGTGAGACAATTTTCCTTTGCATGTCATGTATATCAGACGACTGAAAGGTCGAATGAGTGCATCAAGGATGCTCACTTACGGCCGATGGAAGTACTGGGAGAACCCTACAAGAAAGGACTGAAGAAAATGTTAGCAGAAAATGGAAGGACCAAAAGGAAACGGAAGAAGAATATGTCAAAAATTCTAGGAAAAGGATTGACGAGATAAGGAAATTTTCATTAGAAGGCATGAAGATGACAAGTCAAGGACGAACGAAGAAAAGGTTTGGTAGGAGGAGTATGAACAGACACGATGCAGGAACCATCAGCAAAGGACCAAAATAATGTTGGCAGGAAAAGGGATGGATCGAGAGGAAATGGGCAGAGGAAATGTCAATGATTTGAGGAAAGGAATCAGCGAGTGAAGGAAATTTTCCTCAGAAGACATGAAAACGAGTCAAGGAAGGATGAAAAAAATGTTTGATATGAAGAGTACGAACGGACAGTTTATAATAGGACGGCAGGTGTTGGTCTATGCATCGTTAAGGAAATTTCCTCTCGCCAACGAGTTCTCAAAACCATTCCAGATTTTTTTAAGAAAGCAGTGACTGGACCTACGTTATCGAGATATCAGGAAAAAGGAGAAATCTGAGGGAGGCCATATCAACTTAAAAACAAATACTTCAAGCGTCTAATTTCACTGAGAAATTCCTTATCTAAGTGGATGCGTCGGATAAGGGAATTGGAACTGTGTTATGTCATAGAAGCTGAAGAAGAACTAATGAGTCGACTCAAAAGTTGAAACGGAATTCCTTAGGGAACAGCAGCGATAATGGCTCACAAGTGGCCGAACAGCATCTGGTTTCCTCTAATATTGGAACTGCGACTGAAGCTGCTCCCGTTGCCGAATCCAGTTCTAACACAACAAGTGCAGAAGTCGACTGTCTTCGCTTCATCACAGAAAACCCAGAACCTTCATCTCATGATTTTCTCTCCTAAGCAGTCAAGAAAAGGTTTACGAGTAACATGTTAAGTGAAGTGTCACCATGGTGACACTAGGGACTGTTCCTACGGTAAAAGGTGGAGAAAAAGCATAAAAGAATAACACGTGTGCCATGCGTATTATTACGCAAGTGTGAACAGACTGTAATGACAGAAATTTAATTAAGAAAATTTATAATAATTTTCCCTTTTAAGAGGCATAAGTGTTTCTTTTCGGATTATACAAATATTTCTGATGTTACTTCTATATTTATGCTTTTAAAATCTATTTGATATTTTATACTATACTATAAAATGCAGATTGATTTCATAATTTATTGTCTATCAATAAAACTAAAATGGGATTTTGCATCTTATTCGCCCAAAAAAATTCAGATGAAATAAAAATAGGTATTGAGCATTCATTGTCCATCCTTTTATTTGACATATGTTTATGTGAACATCTATGAATATTTGTTTCAACACGTAAACAAACTTCTCTATGTGTGTATACATCAGGATGCATCAGTCCTTGGTTACGACTGACTTGGAATTCCTTGATGGTGAGGCTGACTTATACAAGTAATTGTTTCTATATGGATTCTAACCTGTCTGTCTTAGCATGCAGCTAGCCCAGTATATCCAGGGTGGTGTCGGTAGTTCATACATATATTTGTTCCCTTACAATACATCTCTGTTTGAGAGGTATATAGTAAGACCAGTATACCTGTTTGTTGGCTAGATTGTTCATAAGATATATACAATCCTCGATACTTTTTCCAGAGTCCAGCATGACTCTTCCCTGTAGGGGGCAGGAAGCTCTAACATAGTTCATGATTAGTTGAAATGATGTATAACGGTAACATCATATGTCTCCAAGTCTAAATGACTAAGGAAAGTCGGTCTTGAGGTTATGGTACTAATAGAAAATCCAAAGATTCATTAATGCTCTGGAAAACTTCCATCAGGACGATATGGCCTGAGCCCAAAAAACGGATTTTGTTACAGGCAAACTGTGTAACCAGGCATTCCACGAAATGCCTAAAGATTTTAGGTATTTCGCGAAATGACTGATTCACTTAGGGAATTCGCGAAATAACTAAGACTTCCAGGCATTACGCGAAATGACTGAAATTTAGTAGTTCTTATTACACACTTTGCTTAATAGTATTCGGGCAAATTGTGTAATTTTGGTATTTGTTTGCAAACACCAGTTTTATATATTTTTAAGTATATATGGGTGTTGACTCGGATTCTTATTCACTGAAAGTTGGTTTTTAAACTTTGTTATAATTAGTCTTTATTTATGTATAACTGTTAAACATTTCCTTATAATATTCATATTTTTTATTTCCACATAAATTGTAGCCAGAGTTGTTTCAAGCACAGGTGTTCAATTTAAATTTAACTGCCTGAAAAGATCATTCAGTTTTGTTTGAAATTGCATATTTCTTTTATGTTTTCCACTATGTGAGCAGGTAATTCAGTCTTTTCGATTTCTCTTAACACTATAAGAAGGTAATTCACTAATCACCAGTGAGCTAATTAGGGATGTGTGATTCCTGAAGGTTCATTCTGACTTTGAATGTGGAAGTGATTTATTTATATCTATTTGTAGAATAAACCTTTCAACTTTGGTATATTGATAGACTTGAAAATGGCAAATGACTTTGAAATTAACTTTAGGAATGAGCTCTTACACAAATATGATAAATGTCTAAAATACTTGTTGCCTAGGGATGTGCATATTTCAACAATCGAAGAGTTAAAGATTGCCTTACATGGTAAGTCTTCTAAGTCTTACCATAGATACTATAATCTGATCGATATAATCAGTTTTAGATTATAGTTTTAAACAATTTGGAGTTTAGATTTAACTAAAACTAATATAATACTATAAATATGGAAACATCACAAGGGAGCCTGTCGACCTGTTTAAGTCCTACTGCCTTACCTGCCAAGAAAAGACAAAACAGATCCAAGACAAAGGGAGTTGTGGTTCGCCCCATACATACTTAAGATTTCAATTCTTTCTGCCAAGTCGATTTAATTGACATGGCATACT
>NC_090732.1:51515243-51527743 GCF_036898095.1 Palaemon carinicauda | reverse complement strand
ATATTTGCACTGACTCACAGGGGTGCCCTTTTAGCTCGGAAAGGTTCCTGATACCTGATTGGTCGGAAGTATTTTTGTCCGAACACCTTCATTATTCTCGAATGATTACCAAGTAATGTGAATCGAAACTTATTTATTAACCTATATTTCTCCATCATATATATGTTTTGTCAATAAACAATGTTAAAGAATAAATATATTATAAAGAATCGTTTTGGTAAGTCTAAATTTAATAACACAATCTGCCGAAGTCAACGACAGCAGCTTGTTTCCGGATGCACGCTTTGTAATTTTGTAATTTTTCACATATTTCAACACAAATTGGGATAAATTACACTCAGCATAAGTTAAACATGTTATTATGAACTTTCCTTGAATACCAGAATTTACCAAAAACATGGAAATAATAAAACTCGATATTTGTGAAAACTTATGGGGAGGTAAAAGAACAGCCTATAGCGGCCTGGCGGGAAAACGATCCCTTCTGGCTCGTAGACGTAGTTTTTTTCTTTTCTTTTCTTTCGTAATATAGTTCGGCCTATTCCTTTCAGTTTAAATAGTCTTGCATTGTCTCTCTTCGTATTATTTTGCTTAGTATTTTCCAACATTCCTGTACCTCACCTAATATCTATCTATTTTCCCCGATATCCCTTCTTTCATATATGAGATATCCGCACTACGATTCCTTATTTCTTATCCTCTGTCGAAAGTGATGGCTTGAAGGGAAGCGCGTGCTAGTCTCATTAAAATAGTGTAGATGCGGGAATAAAAAAATACTACGCTTAATATCAGGTTTACAGAATAGGTTATACTTGCTACACAGCATAAAATTTATGTTATTATTATTTACATACTGACGTAAGGTACAAAACATAAGGAATCGTAGTGTGGATATCATATAGGCCTATATGAAAGAAGGGATATCGGGGAAAATAGATAGATATTAGGTGAGGAACAGGAATGTGGGAAAATACCAAGCAAAATAATACGAAGAGAAACAATGTAAGACTATTTAAACTGAAAGGAATAGGCCGAACTATATTACGAAAGAAAAAACAAACTGTGTCTACGAGTCAGAAGGGATCGTTTTTCCGCCAGGCCGCTACAGGCTGTTCTTTCACCTCCCCATATAGTCTAGTAGGAAGATAGGGTTCCCATGCACCCCCATGATACATTTTTTTAACTTGCATTTTTGCAATCCCTGGGGTGTCTGGAAACAGAATCCCCTTTGTTCCCATTCAAAAAAATGTCCCATGTGGGTCGTTTAGCCGTCTATTTGTCCGCCATCTAGGATTTCTTGAGATGTAAAAGTTAGGGGTAGGGGAAATATAAAGGACCTTTTCGTAAAGAAATAAATTAGTTACAGGTACAAACTAGGTATCATTGGAAAGGGTATGAACAGCACTATCACAAGAACCCATCACTTATTCGGTCATGACATTGATGACGTCATCAGGGGTTAAAAGGTCACGTTAAAGGGGCACTAGTCAAAATTCGGGCCCATTCAATTTGTTAACCATCCTGCACCTAACTGAATAAATATTTGGGATTCTACTTTGCTTCAAAGAAAGTGTACATGAATAGGTAGTTTTTAAATCTAAAACAAATTAATTAAATAGAGTGTAATATTATTAACCCTTTCCACGAATAAAACGAAAATATTGAAAAAGTGATTTTTTTAAATGAGATTAATGTGAAATTTCAGTTCGACACATCTTTGTTTTCTCTGCCTTTCTGTTATAAAAAAGGCCTTATATGTTCCAATGAGTCCCGAAATACAGTCTATGTATAATTCCATTGGTATCTTCACTTGGTATTATCAGAATATGCATTACACACATATATATAGATAGAATGTCTGATAACGAGTTGCTATAACACGCAGGCCAAAAGTATATTAACTTGCAATATTATCATGACTGCCAAAAGTCTCAATGTTCATATTAATCTAATCTTCATTATCACTGAGAAGTTCTTCATTGTCACTGTCTTGGTCAGCGTTCTCCATCAGGGTCATTATCAAACTGTTCCATCTCTTCCGTAGTCTTGTGAACTAAGTCTACCAAGGCAGGGGGAAGTACCGGGCTGCAAGACCACACTGGCTCCAGAACACCCTAATAATTTTGTTCCCAACCTTGTTCAGGATCATATGGCTTTGGAGACCAGAAGATTGGAATATCTGCTCGCTTGTAGATAGCTAGGCGATGGTTCACTCGACGAATGTGTGGGATAAGGTTGTCTCGGCAAGGTGGCAAATGGGAGAGGTCAATCTTAGATTTTGTTGTCAGTTGCTCATCTTCCCCAACCATCTTCCTTAACATGATTCCACGTACAGTGTCAATAGATTTCTGTCTGGAGTAGCCATACATCAGACATGTGAATGCCTCGATATCATCAATCGTTTCTGGCTCTACCGACCATTCATCCCCAAGTTTTCTGAAAGGAGATGAGTATAATCATATCAATTGCCTCACAAAATTGATAAGTCGTGTATGATCAAGCACACTGAGCCAGAAAGTGGCAGTTTTCCCTAAATGGCCTTCACGAACCTTGTCTTCGTAAGCCTGGTACTTGTCCAAAATGATGACAGTAGATGGATCATGCAAGGCATGATCAAGAGACTCTCGACTGCAGTTCTCGACAGCACTTAGCAGGGCCACAGGGTTAGTGATATCTACATTCTCCTCTTCAGTGAAGCGCTCTATCAACAACCGCTCCATTGCTTCACTGACAGTCTTCAGACAGAATAGAGCTTTGGCGTATGCCTTCCCTTTTAGCACACTCTTAAGACAGCCACTGGTTACAAGTCCAGCCTCAAGGTGGATTTCAGCGTAGCCAGAGCCCAGACATTTGTGACCAGTGAACATGCCTATATAGTTCATCACTGTGTGGAAAGGCCCCGGGGTTACCACATGGTTCTTGTATTCTTCAGGAAACTTCCAAATGAGGGGGAGTGCTTTCATGCAACCTCCAAGGTCAAAGGTGCTAAGAACATATTTCTGGCTGACCTCCAGCGTAGCATCTTCTGAACGCTTCAACAGCTCCCTGATCACGGAATATTCGGTGAACGGCTGATTGATCGGGTTGAAATAGTCAATGGTCGATTTCCGAGACGGTTTTTTGCCACTAGCTGAGATGAAGCCACCAAATCCAGGGACAAGTTGCGTTTCTTTACCGTGTTTACTGCCAGTGACCATTCGCATTAGTAACCACAAACGGTACTCTTATATGCACTCTGCATACAACTTATCGTTTGCGATGGGTGGACTGATCTTTACTCCTGGTGGAAACTTGGGCTCAACGCAACCATGAATATGAAGAGGGGGCAATGTTGCTGGGGTTCCAACTTCCAAACAACGAGTCCTATTCCGCTGCTTGAGTGGGAGAGTTCTATCTTTGTCGGCAATGTCAGCATTCGGTTTCACCTCCTGTATCATAATCCCTCCAGTGCTGTTCACCACGTTTAATCCATGAACATTTGCAGTTACTTTGTTTAAGTTGTCCCACTCAACATGGAAAACTTCGTTGTCCTCACCAATAGCAATTTGGGGAGTGAGCGAAGAGGAAACATCGTCAATGGCTTCTGCCAGTGGTGTCTCAACTTCCAAGCCAAAGTCATAGGACTCACTGTGACCTAATCTATGGAGTATACTGGTGAGTTGCTTGCTTCTATACAGGTGTCGTATGGTGCTACAATTTCGAATGTATTTAGGTAATTTCTACTCTCCGTTTGTCACAGCACGGCAGATGTCCTGGAAATGAAACCACTAGACATTAGACAGAAAATGGTTTACATTTTCATTACAGAATGTGGTAAAACTATATATCAAGATGGTAAAGCAAATGTGGTTAAATCTCCCCTGAGCTATGGAAAGGACCAGACGTCGGCACTTTTCAGACTTTTTCACGACGACTACATCCACCAGAAGAGTCGACAGGAACTTCATAAGTTCTGTTGGAAGGAATTCTTATGATGCTCTGGCATCCAGCTCATCAGCTGTTGGAGGCCAAGGAAGTGGTGTTGACTCATGGAACATCCTCTGAACAGCAATGCGCAAGTGCAAGGCAACATCCTCAAACTTGTCTCTGGAACCAAGTCTATATGCATATGTCACTGCTTCCGCAACAGAGATGCTTTTGCTGTACACCAGGTTGAAGGTTATGCATCCCCTGTCCCCGTGTCTTTGAAGTCGGGTCTTCAGCTTGTCACTTATGAAATCTGGATTTGGAAATCCACAGCGTTCAAGTTCTTGGACGTATAGGTGGCCGAGTGTTCCAAGTTGCACGACCTCCTTCTGGCCAATAACTCTCTCACGCATAAAATCCAGAACTTTGAGACTTTTGGCAGTCATGATAATATTGCAAGTTAATATATTTTTGGCCTGCGTGTTATAGCAACTCGTTATCAGACATTCTATCTATATATATGTGTGTAATGCATATTCTGATAATACCAAGTGAAGATACCAATGGAATTATACATAGACTGTATTTCGGGACTCATTGGAACATATAAGGCCTTTTTTATAACAGAAAGGCAGAGAAAACAAAGATGTGTCGAACTGAAATTTCACATTAATCTCATTTAAAAAAATCACTTTTTCAATATTTTCGTTTTATTCGTGGAAAGGGTTAATAATATTACACTCTATTTAATTAATTTGTTTTAGATTTAAAAACTACCTATTCATGTACGCTTTCTTTGAAGCAAAGTAGAATCCCAAATATTTATTCAGTTAGGTGCAGGATGGTTAACAAATTGAATGGGCCCGAATTTTGACTAGTGCCCCTTTAACGTGACCTTTTAACCCCTGATGACGTCATCAATGTCATGACCGAATAAGTGATGGGTTCTTGTGATAGTGCTGTTCATACCCTTTCCAATGATACCTAGTTTGTACCTGTAACTAATTTATTTCTTTACGAAAAGGTCCTTTATATTTCCCCTACCCCTAACTTTTACATCTCAAGAAATCCAAGATGGCGGACAAATAGACGGCTAAACGACCCACATGGGACATTTTTTTGAATGGGAACAAAGGGGATTCTGTTTCCAGACACCCCAGGGATTGCAAAAATGCAAGTTAAAAAAATGTATCATGGGGGTGCATGGGAACCCTATCTTCCTACTAGACTAATAAGTTTTCACAAATATCGGGTTTTATTAATTCCATGTTTTTGGTTAGTTCTGGTATTCAAAGAAAGTTTATAATAACATGTTTAACTTATGCTGAGTGTAATTTATCCCAATTTGTGTTAAAATATGTGAAAAAATACAAAACTACAAAGCGTGCATCCGAAAACAAGCTGCTGTTGTTGACTTCGGCAGATTGCGTTATTAAATTTAGACTTACCAAGACGATTCTTTTATAATATATTTATTCTTTCACATTGTTTATTGACAAAACATATATCTGATGGAGAAATATAGGTTAATAAATAAGTTTCGATTCACATTACTTGGTAATCATTCGAGAACAATGAAGGTGTTCGGACAAAAATACTTCCGACCAATCAGGTATCAGGAACCTTTCCGAGCTAAAAGGGCACCCCTGTGAGTCAGTGCAAATATGCACCGCTATAAAGAATAGACTGATGTGTAGTCCCAAATACTATTTTTCCTTTTTTTTTTATATAAATAATGCAGATTTCTTAGCTCCAGGGTTACTTGTTAATTTGTGCAAGTTAGCAAGAAGAGAAGCTTTTAACATATATGGAAGAATTGGTAATGTTACTTCACTATATTGATGTGTTTGTGGTCGCCCAAGTCCAACTGGTTACCGCGCAATTTTCATAACTCCAATATTAAATAAAGTTTTTGAATGTCTTCTACCAAAACGTCTAAAGAGGTTTGCTGAAGGTAATCATCTGTTCCCTGGTTTACGATTTGGTTTTCGTAAAGGTCTTGGAGCGTGTGATGCCCTTCTTAAAATCTCAAATGTTGTACAGAAACTCCTTGCTTCTTGTTACGAAGTTCGTATAATTGGCATCGGTTTTATTGCTGCCTTTGACCGTGTTAATAATAACGCCTTTGTTTCAAACCCACAAACTTGGGAGCGGGTATGTTGTGTCTAGCATCATTATTGAATTTCTAAGTAATATATAGCAAGTTGTTGATGGGCATCATAGTGGATATAGTAATGTGATATCTAGTGTTCCTAAGAGTAGTGTTCTTGGCCCATACTTTTCTTTCTATTTACCCATCGCATGTGGTTTCGCCTAGAAAACAAGCTTATTGAATATGCAGATGACACTACATTCTCTACAACAATTCCATATCCTTAAAGTAGTTCTGGTTTTGCTCAATCCATTAATAGAGATATGGTACAAATTTGGAGACTTGAAATTGAATCCTAACAAAACTCAAAGTATGTATGTAGGTCAAGAACAGTGGCTCCTCAACATCCGGTTCTCAGCATTGATAATGTTTCTTTAACTCTGTATGGATCTTAAAATTTTAGGTGTGGTTCTCCACAGCAAGTTTACTTTTGAGAAACCCATAAGGTATGTGTCTTCTTCAATTGCACAAAAATTTGGCTTATTGAGAAAGTCTTTAAAGATTTTTGGTGATCAATCTATTCTGAAGAAGTATTTCAATTCTTTCATTCTACCTTGTTTCGAGTATTGTTCTCCTGTCTGGTCTTCAGCTGTTGAATATCATCTCAATAGGTTAGACAGGAACTTACTGTCTAGTAAATTTCTTATTCTTGATCTAGATATCAACCTCTGTCACCATTGTTTAATTATTTCGTTATGCATGTTGCATAAGTTTTTTCATAATGCTTACTATCCTTCACAGTCAGATCTTCCTAGACAGTTTCATCCTGTTCGTAATACTAGGAATGTAGTTAATTCGGATAGTCGAGCCCTCCTTTATGAAGCTGAATACTACACAGTATTCTAAAAGTTTTGTTCCAGCTGCGACCAAATTGTGGAAAGATATTCCTAATCGAGCAATTGAGTCAGTAAAACTTGAAAAGTTCCAGTGTTTTCATATTGAACAGGCTCACATATGTCTTATAGTTTATATATGAAATATCTCTTTTAATGTTGTTTCCGATTTTAACATATTTTGATTCGGGTGTTCATTATTTCTCATAACGTTTATCTATTGCCGTGTTTCCTTTCCTCACTGGGCTATTTTTCCATGTTGGATGTTTTTGGCTTATAACATCTTTCTTTCCCAAGTAGGGTTGTAGCTTAGCTAATAATAATAATAATAATAATAATAATAATAATAATATATCTCACATTAGTCTCTCGTCATCAGTCATGGCATCAATAATTAGGTGGAAAACAGAAATAAAATCATTTGGCGATAATCGGTTGCCTGTCAACTTGATCAAGATTACACAGGTCGGTTCGGTAAGATTACCCGTAGGATTACCCACATACACGCACACAAACACATATACTTCTATCTCTCTGTTATAAAAAAAAAAAACTGTTAGCTCACTTCATAAAACAAGTATTAGGAATCTAAACTAATCTTCAAAAATATTTCGTGGAAGAAATAGAAATTTAATGGTAGAGCATGTCCAGATTTAAGTATTGATATCGCGGTCAAAAGAAAAGCCAGGAATGACTGGATAGATTATGTAGAAATGTAAGCAAATGAGGCTGACAAAGCTACAGATTAAAGGAGTGGGTATGGTATAGGAGTTGCTCACACAATTATTAATAAAATCTCTAGGGGGGAAATAAAAAGAAGATTAGATGGAACACTTGAGAGAGCTCATGAATAGGAGATATGAAGGAATTATTTTAATTGATAAACCTGAAGCTGAGGAAGTCCTTGATGTGCCGATGAATGAGTTCAGTGTGTTTGAAGTCGAAGCTATTATTGAAAGCACAAGAGGTGGAAAACCCCTAGTACGATGGCATACCTGCTGAGATGATATTGGCCGAAAATGAAGTAAAAACCAGTTGAATTAGGAAACTATCTTGTAGAATGAGGCGTGAAAAGGCAAAAACCTAATGAGTGGGAGGTAGGAGTGTTGGTGAAATAAAAAGGAAATCTAACTAATTCCAATGATTAGAGAGACATCACACTTACGTTAGTTGTCATGAAGAGACTAGACAGAAAAATTGATAAAAAACTGATAGATGAACAAATAGGATTTGGAAAAGGTAGAAGTTCTACTGACCAAGCTATCATTTTGAGACATGTTATAAAGAAATGTGTAGAATATAAAAATCCAACTTGAATGGCATTTGTGGACTATATAAAAGACTTTGATGGTGTGTTATTATGGCTCTCCTCTTAAATATATGAATTTTATTAAGTTGTTCATGAGCAGTGGATTTCTCCAAGGGAATGCGTCGCACCATTTTTTTTTATCCCTCTCATGGATTTTGTAATGCGTAGAACAGTTCGAAATGGTGGAAAATGACTGGGCTGCATTGGTAATAAGAAATTAGCTGCCCTGAAGGATAGTGATGACGTTGCCTTTATTTAGAAAACACCACAGGATTTGCAATGCTTGCTTACTAGAATGCATGAAATATCATATATATATATATATATATATATATATATATATATATATATATATATATATATATATATATATATATATATATATATGTATATATATATATATATATATATATATATATATATATATATATATATATATTTCTATATATATATATATATATATATATATATATGTATTTATATATATATATATATATACATATATATATATATATATATATATATATATATATATACATATATGTATATATATATATATATATATATATATATATATATATATATATATATATATATATATATATATATATATACAATCTTTCATTCAAAAGTGCTTCGCTCTAAATGATCACATTTGAGTGGAATTCGCTGAAGATTAACTTCAGTCAAAACAAACTAACACATATAGGCTATATATATATATATATATATATATATATATATATATATATATATATATATATATATATATATATATATATATATAATTAAATATATATATATAATCAACATTTATATATATATATATATATATATATATATATATATATATATATTTATATTTCAATCAATTATCCAAGAAATTTTATTGAAATGAGATTTTTAAAATCAAAGTTTACAGTGCTAAAATACTTATAAGTTTTTTGCTACGTAAAAATGACGTGGCACTTAAGGGGAAAATATACTCAAATCGTTAGCTTTAAAAGAATTATTGATGACTAAAAATAAGAGTAGTACCTTTTGCTGTAGGCTTCAAGTTTCCTCCACGTTTGTGTGCTCCCAAAATGAACCTCTATTGAGATGCAAGAGTATAGTCTGCAAATGTATTAAAGATATTTGTATGGGGTTGGAGATGGACTCATCTGGCCTCTTCTATCCTCAAAAGACGGACAACAAATTTCTGGAATGATTTTTGTTATTATGATTGTACCAGAGTAAAGAAATTCTATCGCTGGTATCCACATAGCACGAAAATATAGCTTTCTGCGTACAGTGAGGTGGTTTCTTTTTAGTCCGATGAAGCATATATTCGGAGCTAGACATATCGGTATGGAATATTGGAATAGAGGCTGGATATCATGGCTTATACAAGGAACAGAGGTGTTCCTCCTTTCCAGATAAGTGACACTATTTAAGTGGTGGTAAATCATTAAGGACAAAAATTTTTCTGATGCAGTTGTTATGATTTACAAGCCCCCTGTTGAGAAAAACATATTGACAGATCCGCTCTCATCAGTGCATGTTTCCCTGCACAACGACACTAGCAAGCTACTGTTAAAGCACCCTTACATGGGCCCTTTCCTCGTTATCTGTCGTATACCTAAAGCATTCCTCCTCAACATGTGTGGCAAAGAAGAGCGGGTCTTCATTGATCACCTAAAAGCTGCATATCTCCTGACAGATGACCTGCCTACAGTACGCCTCTCAAGAGTGCTATTTCACATGTATATCTTTATTAGGGGAGAGCCATGTACCGATCGTGTATGACACATGCCCGTATATTGTAACTGTATTTCATATTTTCTGTATATTGTTGTTATTGCTCTCCCCTCTCACTGATAACCAGTCTATTCATGCATATTCTTGCACCATTTGATTGAATTTTTGTGCCATTCTTGACTGGAACGGGTTGAATAAATACTCAAGATCTGACCAAAATAAGGTCAGTTGAATTCACAAGTCTCTCAGTTATAACCAAACTGCTCACCGGTACAGTAAAAAAAGAGGATACTAATGATTTATATTTTAAAAATTTCTAGGAAGATTATTCAATCTGAAATCAGCTACACGGAACCTTGTGGTGAAATGGGATTTAAAGAGGAAAATGAAAAGAGAAGGGTCTGTTTTTTAGACCCTACCTTAGAAAATGGCTTGAATGAATGCCTGAAGAAATGTTGTTAGATATTCTAATAAATTTTTATTGATTTAACACGACAATCAAGTTACCATTGTGACTATGAAATAGGATATTTTTACAAAACTGCATCAACTTAAGGAGTTGCAGACGGTTTTAGTATGGCCTGAGCTCTGTGTATCTCGTAGGCAGAAAGGGAAGCCTGAACCTACAATATCGAACTTAAACCAATGACATATTCCAGGTGAATGGCAACCAATCTGTTTCTTGCCAGGGCATCGGTGAGGGGATTCATTTTCCCAGGGACGTGCTGAAGGGTACAATTGTAATCTGCCATGGCAGATAGATGTCGTTGTTGACAGGCCGACCAGGCGTCAGACTATCGAGTAAAGGCATGCACCACGGAAATGATGAAGGGTATACCTTACAAGAAGTGGCGAAAGTGGCGGACAGCCAAATGCACCGCTAGCAATTCGTGGTCGAAGTTAGAGCAGCCAGATTCTGCACTGGACAGTTTTTTTTACTGAAGGAGAACATTAAGCGTCCCAAGACTGCCCCAATAGGAATGTTGGTGGCATCGGTGAAGAGGAGAGGTGCATGTGGTGCAGGAAACGTAAGAGCAGCTGCAGTTGATAGGCCTTTTTTGGGTTACAGAAGGCTTTTTCCTGAAGGGGACCCAACTTGAGGTCTTTTGGCTCCCCCTTAAGGGAGGCATAGAGAGGCGCAAGAGTGGTGGCAATGGCTGGCAGGAAATTGTGATAATAGTTAATCATGTCCAAGAATTCTTGCATTTCTTTGACTGTCAAGGGCATGGGGAAGTTCTGAACGTATGCTACCTTCTCAGGGAATGGGTGGACTCCTTCAGGAGTGATGTGGTGCCCTAAGAACTATCCTTCGTTGGCGCCAAAGGTACACTTGTCGTACCGTATTACAAGGCTGTTCTGTTGTAGGAAGATAATACAAGTATATTGTCCACATAACATGCACAGAAGGAGAATTCCCCTACGATGCCATCCATGAGATGTTGAAAAGTGACCACAGCATTACGAATACAAAACAGGAGTAATTTAAGGGTATGTACTGAAAGGGGTGGTGATTGCAGTCTTGGGAATGTCTTCTAGGTTCGTGGACGCTTGACAATACTCCTTCAGGAGGTCGAGCAAGGAGAAAACCTTCGCTTTGTGCAAGTAGGAGGTCCTGTCGGCAATGTTTTGGAGATGTTAGTGATCTGATTCTCCCTACATGTTGAGGCGCCTTTAATCCTAACATGGACATGGAGAGCCACACTTCTTCAGGACAATTTGTAATGTTGATGATCATGGGCTTTAGGCCTTTTAGCAAAGTCTCATTTCTTCAATTTTGGCGAACATTTGTTTAGCGGCAGCCAAACGATCTGGTGCCAGATGTCTGAATGTCGTGAACACTGGGGGGCTTGTAATTTTGATATGGTGATAAATACTGGGTTTTGAGGGAACCATGGTGTTTGACGAAGTTCTCGTCGGAAAACTTCCAGGTACGATTTGAAAAAGGTGGATGTAGGCATACGTTGGTGTGCTGATGTGAAGAGCGGGGCAGGAGGGGCCTGGCTAGAGATAATGATAAGGAGTATGAATCTGCGTTGGATAACCATCCGGGAGCTACGTTGACCAGAATGTGGATATGTGAGAGGATGTCCACACCAAGGATTGGCAATATGACGTCAGCAACGAGAAACCTACAAATATATATCATGCTTCCAAAGGATAATGTAAAGGTTTCATAACCATAGGGGAGTATTGCAGATCTGTTGGTAGCCACCAGGCGTATGTCATCAGTTTTAGACAGACTACGTCTTGTCTTGGATAGTGGTCTTGGTCGAAGAGAACAGCAAGCACCCGTATCTACCAAAAATCACAAGCCCATACCTACGTCATGTAAAAGAAAAAATAGGGATTGGGGAGGCCAAATGAACCCTTTTGATCCCCTAACGGTGTTTGAGAGAGCTGAAAAGGTTTCGTTATGCGGGCTTCTGGTGATGGCAAGTACTGCTCAAAGAGGTATGATTTGAGATATTTGTACATTATGGGAGTGTCCCCTCGTTCACGCAGCTAGTCCGAGATTTATGGGAAAGTGTTCTGGGGATGACCGCGAGAACATAATCTGCTT
>NC_090732.1:51500243-51510243 GCF_036898095.1 Palaemon carinicauda | reverse complement strand
AGAAAAAAAATCTTCTTAGTATAGGAACTAGGTCCTGATTAACTTGTACACCATATCTACGCGCGTAATGAGTGCAACTAAAAAATTCTTGTTTCAAGAAAATGAAAAACACCTGAGAATATGGCAAAAGTTTCTGATTTTAAGTCGATGGATAACTGTGGACTGGCATGTTTACTTAAAACGAAGACAGTTAAGGCTACCCATCATCATAACTGAACATATCCTTAATGAGTTGATATCTGAACACCAGTATGCTTATATAATTGTTGTGGGTGAGGTAATTCTATATAAAACCATTTCATTCGTTTCTTGGTTTAAGTAATATTCCAAATGTTCATGATTTAGTAAATTCTTTTGACTTCTATTGACTTCCTTTATTTTATAGGTTTTTTCAAACAAACCAAGATACTGATGCTCTACTGATTTGTTTATGCAAAATAGTTAAACCTTTCTGTGGAATGGGGGAGGTGTTGTTGCTGGATTTTCAACTTGACCTTGGTGACGCTGTGAAACTCAGATGGGTGAGAAGACAAGGAATGAGAAAATTAAGTAGTCCCAGTCAGTTGAATGGCCATCATGTTTGCCGTACTAAAGGCTCAAGGGTTATTGTTTGTTGGAGATGGGTCACTTCCATGGAAGGATACAACAGTGGGTTAATATTCAAACCCCATGGAGAGCCAGTAAAGGCGGATCTTGTCTACATTATTTCAGGAAAAATATATATCACCTAAGTAAAAGGGTGAGTGGCTTACTTGATGACACATCAGAAAGAAAACACTTAACAGGGGGAAAATGGTGTCCATTTACATTTCAGTGATCATATTTGACAGACATTACGAGTGAAAAACCCAATGGTTTCCTGAGATCACTGTTCGTCCTCTGTGTTTGAGACCAAATATGAGTAGAGTGAGCTACGGCGGCAAGTAGTGGTATAACAGGAGAGACATTATCAGGTGACTAACGAGCTAATGTAAAAAATTAATGTGATAGTTAAAAATCATGAAGTAAACTAAGAGCACTATATATATTACTTTACATATCACACAGTCAAAATAGACGCAGGTTGGAAGAGACTTAGCTATTGTCCATATACATAATTTCTGCTCCTTTTCCTTTTTTGTGTTGGAAACGAAAGGTGGCACAAGCGGATTGGTGAGTTGTAGACGATGATAGCCTTCAGTAAAGGGATTTAATCCATCCTTCAATCAGAACATACATTAATCTTTTCAACAGACATGCAAAATCATTAAGATTTAGTGTTTCTTACTAGAGAAAAAATATACAGTTGTATAAAGCTACGCAAATTAATGTACAATGAAGAAAATATGAACTTTTCATCTTCTTTAGGACGCTCCCAGAAATCCTTACTCTTGGAAGCTACTGAGTATATTGATGAGGGTAATTACTCAGTGTAGCTCATAATGTCAGAATACACCCTTCTAAATGAGAAAACCCAAGTTCAAAATGTAGTTGAATTGGTAGAACTTTTAAAGTTCAGACTTGCAGCTAATGTTTTTATGTTGAACTAGCTGATATAAAACTCTTTTAATGATGATGTTTTGAAAATATTTTATTTTGATTGTTCCTTTCTTTTCATATAGTTTATTTATTTCCTTATATCCTTTCCTCACTAGTCTTTTTTTCCTTGCTGGAGCCCTTGTGCTTATAGCATCCGGCTTTTCCAGCTAAGGTGGTAGAGTAGCTAATAATAATAATAATAATAATAATAATAATAATAATAATAATAATAATAATAATAATAATAATAATAATAATAATAATAATAATAATAATAATAATAATAATAATAATAATAATAACAGGAATGCCTCAGGTCTAGAATGTAATGATGTTATATTTGGTAGGCACTAAGCATCTTAATGGGAACCTCACACGCTGCCATACCCATGTATTTGCGATTGTAGTTGGAATTGGAACTGGAGTGATTTTGTTTGTTCTGATAATTGCATGTGTTTTAGGATTAGTAAACTGTGAAAACACTCATCATAAAGTGGATGGAAAAATCAAAGATGCACCACCACTTGCACTTGACGAAGTATGATAGAAGATTTGAATATGAAAAGCAGAAACGTAGGACTGAAAGTTAATATGGGTAAAACGAAAATAATAGTCAATGAAAATGAAGAGACAACAGATGAAGATTATGAACGAGTCTCTACAGGTAATTAATAAATATACGTAATAAGGACAGACAGTAAATATTGCTCAAGGACAAGCATGGGATGGAGATCTTTTTGTGAACAAAATAAGATTACAAACATCAAAAGGCCATTTCCTCTAAAAAACGAAAAAAAAAGTATTCAACGATATGGTCCTACCAGTATTAACTTAAGCATAAGAAAATAGGACCCTTACTAAAACATTACAACATAATCAAGTTACCAATCAGAGAACAATGAAATGAATAATGATGGGCATAATAGTAAGAGACAGAAAGACAGCGAAATGGATACGAGATAAACCTAAAGTAGAGGATATACTAACAACGCGTAATATATATATATATATATATATATATATATATATATATATATATATATATATATATATATATATATATATATATATATATATATATATATATATATATATATATATATATATATATATATATGAAGATGGGCAGGACATATAATGAGATTGACAGATGATATATGGACATTAAGAATAAAGAAAGCGGATACTTAGAAATATGTACACACACACACACACACACACATATATATATATATATATATATATATATATATATATATATATATATATATATATATATACTGTATATATATTATATATATATATATATATGCATATATATACATATATATACATATATATATATATATATATATATATATATATATATATATATATATATATATATATCGTGTGTGTCTGTGTTTTTAATGTGAATGTATATATCAAACCCAGAAAATGAAATAAGAATAGTTGATCGAAGGTAATATTACCCTACTGTTAACATCCACAATATTTATACAGAACATAGGATATCTATGATCTCGACTTCTGGATGACTTCAAATAAGTCAGTTTTATGCTTAAAGGATTATATACACTCTATGAAAAAAATACTACAGCATGGATTACTGTATAGGCTATTAATTAATTAATCTTGCGTCCGGTTTAGAGTCAATACGTAACCAAAGCAATATTAATGTATCGTTATAAGACTATATTTCTACTTTTTCTTGGTTTATATAGAGTTATGCCATTGCATGTTTGACTGACATCATATAAATGAAATTTTGAACATGCGATCTTATACATTGAATAACACTTTTGATAGACAAAACTTATTCTGTGATGTTTTGTAAAAACAGTACCCATATAATTTTTTTTTCAAAAACTGCATAACCCTTGCATAAAATTCATGAAATTTTAGAAGAGGTAGGATATTCACAAGACTTTTTTATTTCCTATTCGGATGTGATAAAGGTTTTCATGGTTTTATAGAGAAAAAAATAAAAAATAGATATATAGGTTACGAATTTCTTCTACTTTGGTACGTTCATATTTTACGTACTCAGGTCTACATATTCCCTGTGCCCTCAGATATAGAGAAAAATACAGATGGCTTCATATTCTAAATCGTTGTAATAAAAATGTATAGATAATAAGTTATTTGTAGGGTTTCGAAACGTGTTTCTCCTACAGTCATGCTTCTAAAATAGAGATACGGCCATTTCATTTGTTTTCTAAAGTAATTTCCATTAAGTGGACTAGGAAATGATAAATATCTTGTTTAGAATTACTGAAATGGTATGCTCAACAATATCGAATAATTAGAGCTGAACAAATAAAAAGAACTTAATAAAATATCCGGGAAAAATTTCTATACACTTGTTTCACAGAAAAGTGGACAAATATGACGCATAGCCATAGACAAAGTCATAAATGTTGTCATTGAACCTAAATGTATCAAGTTTAATACTCAAAGAAATATCTTCAATAATAATATTTGCTGAATGGAAGAGTTACTGATTTTATGTGGTTTGGCCTTGTTGAAAGAATTAAAATTTTCGAAAGCATAATATTTGGAAGTCCTAGTAGGGAAATGAGGGGAAGTTTTACAAATGGCCTGATACATGGAGGAAAATAGAAGATAAATTGAGGAACCAAAGCATCCACGAAACGAGAGTGTAAGTGTGAGCTTCTGGTGGAAGGAGGTAGCCTGCGGAATTCAACGAATTACTGAAGATTCTACTGCTAAGGGGTATTAAAGGTCTAATTTCGGGGTACTTTTCTCCTTTGAGGCATCCTTTATGACCATGAACGACATATATCCTTTCTGTGGTTAAAAGAAAAATAAAAATAAAAAAATAAAAAGAAAAGTAATAAAAAAAAATCAATTATAAGTAAATTGTATATTCGGGACTTGCCTGTTAGACCCATATTTGAAAATAAAATCATGATTTTCCGGTCATAAACATCAAAGGTAACAATTTATTTAGGTCCCAATATCACCATTTAATCTGCCAGTGAAATTCAAAGCGAGGGGAATGTTTTAAACACAACAGTTTAATTACCCTGCAGCATTAGGAGAAAGAGAGAGAGAGAGAGAGAGAGAGAGAGAGAGAGAGAGAGAGAGAGAGAGAGAGAGAGAGGGGGGGGGGGAGAGAGAGAGAGAGAGAGAGAGAGAGAGAGAGAGAGAGAGAGAGAGAGAGTGTGTGTGTGTGTTCAAAAGAAACTATATAAATATCAATACCATCTTCTTGAGTAATCATTCAAATGAGTTCCTGTCTATTTTTTGTCTTACATTTCATTAATCTTACTTCAACAACACTCCATTTAGTATTGCTTTTATTGTGTAGATAATATGATTAAGTGAAATACCAGCTGCAAAGGGAGGAGCTTGTGCTTTTTAGAAAAACCTCAACAAATTTTTCAGCTTTTTTCATGGCCACCAAACTCCTGTTGAACATGACACTTTCTGACGAAACTTCATATGTTCACAAGAAATACAGTATATACACGCGTATTTATTCACATATTATGAAAGCGAAAGGCAGGAAATACTCTGAGAGGTTGACACCCATGTTGCGACGTTCAGACAGTATCCCTTGAACTGGGACGTGTGGGGAATGCAACAAAGCAGAGAGATGAAGAACCATTTAAGACGAATCAAAGAAACTCTTGCGAGTTCTATCCACTACCTACATTTGGATATGAAAGGAAACAGGGTGTGTTAGCGACGGATGGAATGAAAAAGTTACAACACTTCGTTCTGTGCCCGAGTACCTCCAAACCCCCCACGAAAAAAAAAGAAAAAAAAAAAGTCAGAGATAGAGAGTTAGGAAGGCTATAGTTTTGGTGAAGAGAGGGAGAGGAGGTGACAAAAGTAGACATGCATTAGATGGGATAACATTCATATACATCAGATGCGCTAGTGAATGATGAAGCAAGCATAGTAGCTAGAACAAGCTTCTAGTGAAGGTTGTCAATTGAAGATACGTCAAAAGGAATAGAACCCTTAAGCAAACAACTTGATCAGAGTGTCAACGAAAACTGTCAAAATGTTAGAAAAGGTAGTCAAGATGTAAAAGGCCGAGATCTTGCTATGCTATTTGCATCACTCTTATCTATTTAGAAGAAAACTGTAATTGTTGATTATTCTCACAGAGATTTGGTCAAAGATAGTTTTTGAATGAATCTCGGGGTATTGTTAAGTCTAGAGATAGAGCGTAGACACTCATTCCGTTTTCACTCGCCCTTTCTTAGACGATGGATTAGTTATGAAACCTTGGGTGTCATTTTTTATTAGAAACTCTCTTTTGGACAGTACTGTAGATTCATAGCTTTCTATTGTACACCGAAATTACGTATCGAGATTATCAAGTATGATATATCAAGACTTTTTAACGCTTGAAAAATATTCAACACTTTTTTTCTGTTTTGTTTTAAAGAATGTTCACATATTCAGTTATCAAAAGTTCAACTTTTAAACTTTCATAACATTGAGCATATTTTTCATTCAAATGTTCTACCGCGTTTTTTTTTTTTTTTTTTTTTTTTTTGTGCATGCATTTAACTTTAGATATTATCTTTTTCCATCACAATAATAACACAAGGTATTATGGAAGTATTATTCCATCTATGACCAATTTACACAATGCAAAACAAATCTTTTAGACTTGTAAATCTCAACTAGAAGAAAATGCTTTTTCGATTGCGTAATTGATTGCATCCAATTTCTAAGTCATTTTCTTTAATATTCCCATTCTTTAATCTAATTTATTCCATTCTTGTATCTATTTTTCAGTACTTAACTATATTTTTTAATCAACTTTTCAAATGATGATCTGATCCTATTTACCACAAAAGTTGTGGAAGAAACCTTTTGGAGTACTACGGATGACATTGAATGGACCCCTATATGGGGACATAAGCAGTGGGTCGTAAACGTCGGTGAAAATATTACGCCTGGCCGAAGTAATATGCTCTTGGATGCCAAATCTTACTATCTATCTGGAAAATAAGACATTAGTACATGCAGTGGATGCTGCATCTTGCATGAGGATGCCATCCGGCCAACGAGTAGAGTGATCAATGACTGTGAAAAGGTAACATGAACTTTGTGACGTGTTTAGAGTGTCAACCACATCAACTTGAATGCATGAAAAATGATGCTTAGACTAACAAAAACTGCCCATACACAAATCTTTATGTCGAAGCACTTTTGTAGTTGGACATTAAGTACATATCACAAGAAATTGGACTTCAGTAGTTGTGCAGTATATTGGTGTGAGGAGTGTAAGAGGCCATGGATTAATTGAAAAATTATTTGACTTAATAGCTAGTCTTGATTGAGCTAGTCCTAAAATTGCTGATCTCAAACAATTAATTCTTAAATAGCTAGTGTACCATAACATATAAGAGCCAGTTGAAAAATATAGCTACTTCTATACCAGCAAGTGAATGAATTATTTCAACTGGCAGCTTTGACATAGTTGAAGCTTTAAGATTTCAGACATTTACAATATTTTTCTAGATTTGACAATAGTCGTCTTGGGATATGGCTTTCCTTGTAACTGTGCTTGCTATCCATCTATCGGTCATAATTATTCGATATGTACAGCACTTCACCATGAAAATGAATAAATGAAAAAAGGAAGAGATTGAATACACCATGAAAGGTACATTTACCACAAGAATACAATAAAACAGAACGGGCATTCGATAGAGTGCATACCTTCACCTATATCATGTTGTATATTTCAACATAGGCAATTGGATTATGCACATTTTGGTACTAGTTTCATGCAAATCGGATAAAGAATTACCATAATATAGAAAAAAAACATTTTTAACCTTTTCTTTAACTCGACCCTGACCTTTGACCCAATCACTTCTAAAATCCTCAAAAATTATCCTAAGATCATAGACAATTATCCAACCATATTTTATCAGATTAGGTCAAATAGTTTTTGAGTGATACGAATCACAAACACACAGACAGACATACAAATAATTATATACACTAAAAAGGGTAATTATATTACTACATCATGTTGTATAAGGTAAACAATTGAATAATCACACTTTGGCAAAAGACTCATTTAAGTCAAATAAAAATAGCCACTCTATGGCAAAAAGATGTTTTGGATCTTTTCATGACCTTGACCTTGACTTTGGACCAAATCCTTCCCAAGTCGTAATCAAATTGTTCTGAGGTTCTGGCTAATCATCCCATCACATTCATTTAGATTCGGTCAAATAGATTTTGAATTATGCGTACACACAAACACACAAACATATACACAAAGAAGGGTTGTATCATCAGTATATCATGTTATATATTATAAGATAGGCAATTGAATTATGCCCATTTTGGCACTAGTTTCATGAAAACTGGATGACTATTTACCGTAATATAGCAAAAATGTGTTTTTTTATCATTTCGTAACCTTGAACTTGACTTTCTGACCCAATATCTCCCAAAATTTCATCACACTATTCTTGGATCATGGCTAATCATATCACCAAATTTCATGATATTTGGTCATAAAGTCTTTGAGTTTTGTGATTTGTTTTTTACCTTTCGTAACCTTCATCTCGACTTTTGACCCAATATCTCTCAAAAAAGTATTCGAATTGTCCCGGGATCATAGCCAATCATCCTACCAAATTTCCTGAAATTTGGTTATATACTTTTTGATTTATGCTAATCACAAACACACAGAGAGACAGGCATATATACATACGCCTGTCATAAAACAACCTTCGTCGCAACGAAGTTGGCAAAGGTAATGAAGAAACGCAAAATTTGAGATGTGTCACCAATGTCTGTAAAGGTACTGCTGCAGCTGAGGTTGACTATAGGGATAATTGTGATGTAATTTTAACTCAAAAACATTCACATGCACCCTGTAAACCACAAGGAAAAGGTAAGATTGCCATTAGAATGCTAAGAAAACAAGCTTCCTGTTCAACTGCACTAACACGGAAAACCATTGCTAACATTACTCAAAATATTGACCAAAAAAAAAATAAACAAATAAATTAGTAGATAAATAAAAAAAAAAAAAAAAAAAAAAACGTGGCTTGCATGCTAAAATAAGTGTACTGAGGAAATGCATCCAAAAAATGGAGGCCTACTTTCTCCAACAAAAATCTGTTTCGGAGATCAATTTGCCAGAAGCTTTTAGTCGATTTCTGGAGGGTTGATAAGGAATGCTCTTTTCGATTATGTTGATTGAAGTAAACCACACAAGACAAACTTATAACTGCTACACATGCGATGTGAGATGGTAAATTTACCATTGTTCCGCAAATACTTCATACACAATACGCTTTCTAGGATATTAAACGTGAATATATACAGTATATGCATGAGTGTACATCTCGCTGCTAAATGAAATAAAGGAACCTAAAAAAGCCTTTAGTATTGTAAAACAGATTCGTCCAAACTTGAAGCCAAGCACAATTACTATATATTTTGAGAAAATAGTTACTGATGCTTTTAAACTCATTTTTGACAGTGTAGAGAGTCAGGATATTTCTTTCATCTTTCACAAACAATTTGGAGCCAAATTCAAAATATTGGTCTAAGAAATATTTAGCTAACTTATTTGAACTTTCGTCTTTATTGTAAATTACTTGCCGCACTCGCATTCCTACCCTCAAATCAAATAACCCAAGCATTTGAAGAACTTTTAGAAATGCTAGAAGATCTTAATATGGAGCAGGAAATAGAAGGATTATACTGTCAATTCTAAGATACATACATTGGAATACACGCCCCCCCCAAAAAAAAAAAAAATAAATGGAAAAATAGTAGAAAGGATTTACTAAAAACAACAAACAAGATTGAAATATGGTATCAAACAATTCAGACCCTACATGATTCCCTTTGCCTTCCTTTATGGCTGTTTCTACGAGTCATACAGCAGGAAGAAAATATACAGCAAACTAAGTTAACTGGTTATATTTAAGGTGAGAAAGGGACTATATAAGTAAGAAAACCCACAAAACTGATAGAAGGATTAGGAAATTACAGTGCTGACTCGCAATCGAAGAAATTTCAACATTTAAGTTCTTACGAAGCCTTACCTATATTATCAAATACTGATTAAATATATAATTTTGGATATGTTTGCTCTGTTTGTTAAAAGACACTAATAGAATTTTTTTAATGTCTAATGAATTTTAGATTTTAGATTTTTCCCTTTGTTAACAAAATAAACCCCTAGAAACTTGTTAATGTTTTTTTTTTTATAAAACATATCGTGCAATTTGATTCTTTTCCACTAATACACACAGCTGTGGTATGGTATACACACACAAATATAATATTTGAGTTACAAAGAAGACTCCATTATAATCTAGCTCTATTTGCCCACTAGCTGTTCTTGCCCCCTAGTTGCTATGGTGCTCAAGCTATTTTTAAACAAGCTATTTTCTGATAGCTCTTTTGAAACTAGCTTTTTTGGGACTAGCTATTTAAGTTTCAACTAATTGAA